>NW_027498949.1:0-114174 GCF_021521415.1 Bidens hawaiensis
CTGGTGGACGAGCTTCCGCACGTCCTTTGGGCAAACAGAACGCTGAAGAAGGCCAGTACGGGAGAAACCCCGTTCAGTCTCACTTATGGCACTGAAGCCATGGTCCCGGTCGAAATTGGTTTACCCTCACCAAGGGTCTTGATTCAGCCAGAAGACAATGATGCGGGAAAGACGGTTGGACCCTTATGCTAACCGAGGAACGCAGAGACTTAGCCGCAGTGCGTGAAGAGAACTACAAGCGACAAATGCAAAAGTACTACAACACGCGGGTAAAACTCTGCAACTTCAATAAAGGAGACTACATACTGCGTAACAACGAGGCTTCGAACCAAGAACGCCCCAGGAAAGCTGGCCCCAGTCTGGGAAGGGCCATACATTATCAAAGAAGTCCTGGGGAAAGGGCGCATACCCGGCTCGAAAGGCTCGATGGCACTCCCATCCCAAGAACATGGAATGGAGCTCAATTACGCAAATGTTATATGTAGATCAATTCCAAATTTGTAAAGAAAATGCCTAGAGCCACTTCTAATGGAAATGATTCTCCTTTCACAATGTGTTGATAGCCTTACATTTTATACTTATGAACTTCCCCACACTGGTGCCGGTATTCACCGCATAAATGGGGGAAGAAGTAAGTCGTTACGTGTGGAAGGCGGCAAAACCCGCATAAACACAACGCTAAAAATAAGGAAAACCTACACGCAGGTCAGATGTAAGTAAAGTTTAGCCATCCTTGTAAGTGCAAGTGACGGTCTTACCCGCACAATCACGAGCAACGAAGCAAAACTTCAACCTATCATCTACCACGTTCAAAGGTTAACTTATTCTAAACACTTAGAAAATTTCAAAGGAAAAGATGAGGAAAACTTCCACGCGGGTCAGATATAAGTAAAGTTAAGCCATCCTACTAAGTGTAAGTGACGGTCATACCCGCACAATCATGAAAGAGGAAGCAAAACAAACTTATAATTTACCACGTTAAAAAGTTAACTTATCTAAGTACTAAAGAAATTACTAAGTTAGATCAAAACATGCGTAAAATAAACAAGGCAAAGAACAAACACAATCTTTATTTCATCAAATTCAAATATTACAAAGCTATACAAAGGCAAAAAATCTACGCTAATGGTGGAAAGGGATCTTCAGAATCAAGCTTCAGGACCACTTCCACTTGGACCCGCTCCATCAGTAGAGCGTGGTGGTTTCAAGGAAGGCTTTAAGGATAGCTAGCCCATCATCAGCAGCAGCGACTTCGTTCACCTTCTCCACCACAGGATGCGGGAAGGCAGCATACTGGTTCACTGCTTGGTCGTAAACAGCTTCAGTATCCACATCGTACAAATGGAAGTTGGAAGGCGGGATGCCTTTCTCAACGAACCCTAGACCAAGCAGGAAGCCGGCCTTTTCCCCATCCTCATGAGAAGCGTTGAGGGCTGCGCTCATAGCCATCGTCACAAGACGTCTCTGAGAAGACCCGATGCACAACCTACAAAGAAAAAATACAAGTATCAGAACCTTTTCTATTTACAAAGAAAAGCGTGAAGGACATGAAGCTAAACTTACCTGAGACAACGCTTCTCGAAGAAGCCATTCCTTGGCAACCAGAGCTTCTTGGAGGGCGGCTTGAGCTTGGGTACAGGCGCGTTCGGCTTCACTTTTATTAAGGTTGGCAAGCAACACTTCCTTTGCAGCAGCCTCTTCGACGCCCTTTAGCTTACGCTCAGTGTGGTCAAGCACGCCCCTCTGGTCCAGGATCTCTTGGAGCTTCTTCGCGTCCTCCATCGCCAAGGCATCATGAGCCTGCTGGAGAGGCTCTAATTTGGCCTTAAGCTCTTCATTCTCCACGCGTAGAGGCTCGGCAACAGCTTCAGCCTTGGTGGCCCTTTCAGTCGCGTTCCTAGCAGTCTCCTTAGCCAGCCGAAGCTGTTCATTAACAGCTTGGGCAGCCTTGGAGCGAGCCTCGAGACGGGCCTGAACCTCGACTTCAAGGGCCTTGAACGCCTTCTCCTTCTCCGCCGCCGCGGCGGAAAGCCTCCTATTCTCCTCCCGGATAGCCCCGCGCCTGAGCTACTTCCTGAAGGCGAGCTGCTTTTAACTTGTCGTTTTCACGACAAAGCAGCTCGACGCGCGGCTGCATCCGGGCCAGGAGAACCCCGAAGCTTCATTGCTTAGCCTACCCTCCTGGTAGCTAGCCATGGCTTCCCCCAACGCACCACTGGGAGCAGCGTGACGAGCCCACTCCACGCACTCCACAGGTGTGCGAAGGGTTGTTCCTCGGCGAATGTTCCATCGTGGAACATACACTTCATTGGAAATCCGACACTAGCAAAAAACATAAAGCAGTTAGGAAAAGATGATAAAGAAAAAATATATATATATGGGCCAAAAAGAACCCTACGCACCTGTAGGGTCAATTACAGGCCGATAGCCGCCGAACCCATCACCTGAACCCAACGGAAATCCATCCAAGAGGTCAGGCAGATGGGAAGGTGGCAGAGATTGGCGAGAAGCCCCCACGCGTACCTGATGGATCGGCCGTCGTTGCCGATGGCGGGGGCATGGTAGCAGCCGCCGCGGTGGCCGCTGCAGAATCCGCAGCAATAGTAACCGCCGGCTCGGTGAAAGATGCTGTAAAAATAGCACTCACAGCCGGCGGTGACGTCATCACAACTGGAACAGTCGGCTCAACGGAGTGAGCAACTGAACCAGTGGAAGCAGGCGCAGGCGCAGCCGCCTGGGTCGTCGCCTCAGGTAGGCTGACCGGGCCCTACCATCATTGGCGGGGAGGTACTCCTCTGCGCTCCCACCCTGGAATGCGTCAACATCCACGCCTGCACAAAGAAAAGTGTTAAATGATATTAAGCTATGAAGACAAAAGCTAAAGGATATTTGTACTTACGGGTTTTCTTGAGCCTGAAAGTACGGATGGGCGGGGATGAACCCGAGGGAACCGGCCTCTTCACGCCGGTCACCGTTGTGATCCTGGGCCTCTTCGGTGACAGTTATCACAGCCTCCGGAATGGTGATCTTGTCACCACCGGGATTCCCCGCCCACCTCTTCGCTCTCGGTCTCCGAGTCAGACCGAGGCGCTGGATCGGCTGTGGAGGCCACCTTCTCCTTCCCCTTCCCCTTCCCGCCGGCAGCCTTCTTCTTCCGCACCAACGGAGGACCATCTGCGGATTCCTCATCAGAACATACGATTAGAGAATTCCCGCAGAGGTTTCAACATTGAGGGGTCGAGGGTCGAAGAGCGCCTTACCTGGCCGACGGGCGCTAAGGATCTCATGGCCTAGCGGATAGACCTCCACGAACCGATCCGCCGTTTGTTCTAGGATGGGCAACTCGTTCTCATCTAGAGCGCGAGTACCCATCCGTGCGGGGGACCGTCAGCCTCCGCGGGTTCAGGAGCGACTGCAAGTCGTTCCCCTCTGAAATAAACAGGAAAAAAGTTAGAAGAAATTCTAAATCAACAAAAAGAAAGAAAGCATACCGTAAGGAACAGAGTTCGAACCGTATTCGAGGACGATTGGGATCTTATGCGCATCCGCAGCCTTCCACACCCGGCTCATCCCCAGCATCACCATCCCGGACTCCGCAAACCGGTAAACCGGAGATTGGACCCGAGATATCTTTCGCAAACCATTCCGCCTCCTGGTAGTTGGAGGCGTGAAGGCTGGGAAGTGCTTGCCCATTCTTGAATTTCATGGCAATGGGGATGGCGCGAGCGGATATGAAGAAGAACTCCCGCTTCCACGAGCGAAGACTGCGCTCGGTCGCGCAGATCTTTAAACCCTTGATTCGGGTTGTCAGGGTATACCACCCCTGGATGCACCTCCAAGTGTAGAAGGTCATCAGGCGGTCAACATAGGGCTCAACGCCCAAAATCCGGCACACCCACTCGAAGTGGCGAATCTTGGCGATCGCCATGGGGTGCAACTCGGTCAAATGAACACCGTGCCTCTCAAGGACACGGTAAACAAACTTTGTCAATGGGAACCTAAGATTCCCATAGACAAAGAATGCAGCATATACACCGATCTTGCCTCTGGGGGCATCGTACACCGTCTGGTGGGGTTCAGGAAACTCAGGCTCGAGAGACTCGAGCATGAACTTCCTGACGACGTACCGATACAGATCGCCAGGCAGAGCACACTGGCACTCGCCAGCAGTACTCTTGTCATCGACTGCAGATTCGAGATCACGAGACATCTTGTAAAAGAAGAAGAAAACGATTTCGGGAGAATGCTTGCCTGAAAAGGTGAGTATTCGCCGGAAATCGCAAAGAAGATGAAGAGAAGAGTGAAAGTGTGGATTACAAAGAACCCTCTCCCCCTTTATATACTAATCGCAATTAATGCGATGAAATTAATGCGGAAGAGAGAGAAAACGAAGGTGCAATGAAACTATGACACGTGGCAAAAAGCAAGCTGGCAACAGCTGTTGACAGGACGCATACCATTAATTTCGCGGCCATGCGCCCGAAAAAACGCGCCCACGCGCCTGAAAAAGCGTCTGGAATGACCATGTACTGTCACGTCACCATAACTTCCTGCACGTCCTGACACAGTCAGAAGAAACCGTCGCACGACGTGTCAGAGGTTTGGACTGTTCTTATCCTTCCACCAACTCTTCGAATTTCAAAATTCGAAATTCAAAAAGATTCAAAAGTAAGCGGGAAAATACCCCTTACCTTGGCAACCAAGTAACTGTAAGACAGGTGCGGGTATAGTGTTAAGGCAAAACCCTTCACATACTTAGCACCCGCAGGGAATTGACGCCAGGAATACCTTGGAAGTAAAGTAACCGTAAGACAAGTGCGGGTACAGTGTCAAGGCAAAACCCTTCACATACTTGACACTCTGCAGGGAATTCAAACCAAGAAGGATCTTCTGGGCCATGCTGGCGGGAACGGGAATAACATCCCCGCATGACGGGAACGTCGAGAACTATATTGTTCGAAACTCCATGATGGGATTGGTGGTTTTAGCATAATTGATCAGTATGTTGAAAATTGCCAAAACCCCACGGAGAATCCACACAAGTAGGACTCAACGCTCCTGACGTACGAGGAGGTTACAAACCTACCCGCTTCACACCCAAAGATCAAGCAGAAAAGTCGGGAATTTCTGCGTGACATCAGGAAAACCGCGGGAAGAATCACCACGGAAAACCGAAAAACTAAACCCTTTTCAAAAACTCCTTGATAAGTCCAAAAGTTCACCTCACTTATTAATAATTCATGAGAAGAACATTGGACTGGGGGGACTTGAAGAGGTAGGTCCCAGCAGAGCCCAGTTGGACCCGCAAGACTCACCTTGAATAGGGACCTCTGCGCAATAACCAACTGCTCCAGCAGAGCCCACCATGCTCAGAGAACCTTACGCGCAGTACGCCAGCTGTACCCGCAGGGAAAGCCTCCCAATGGCGAAGTACCCCGCCTGTTCCCGCAGCTGCGGATACAAGCCATCAGGGAAGGCTACCCGCACTAACAGCAAGGCTACACGCACAAGGCATTCGCTACTTCAGTAGTCACATGAAAGAATGAGCAAGGCGGGAATACTCCCGCCTAAATGAGCCAGTCCGTATGCTTCTGGAAGGTCTTTCGTACTATACCTACTAACGTATGGGCGGAACAGACAATTTGACCAGAGCAGCCCATGAACCAATCACAGGGTGACAGCTCACCGACAACAATACGAGGAGGAGCACCCTCTAGTACTGTTTGTCACTATTAGCCGGTGCCTACTCACCAACCCTTACGATGGGACGCGCGCAGCCTACAGTTGGTGGAACAGTGCGTAGCCGGCAGTAAAGGAACAGTATACAGCCGACCTTTACTGTTGGCCGTAGCCTATCCACCAACCAGCATGGCCTGTGCGTAGTCCACTGTTGGTAGAACAGGAATACTATTCAGCCGGCTGTACCTTCTAGGAAACCTACCTTCGGCTATAAATACTCCAACACCTTGGAATGGTAAGGACATCATCTGATATCTCAATCTTATCTAGCAATCTCTTAATATACACTTATATTCAGAGCAATCTAGTCTGATTCTCACGCCGGAGGGTGGTCACAAGGAGGAAACCCCCCCTTCTCAGTGACGAGCTTACGGTGTCTGTTTTGCAGGTCCCCTGAAGAACAACCTTCTCTGCTGGACCTCATCCTCGTGGGAAACATTACTTAACCCCCAGATTATCTATAATCTGCCCGTGGGTTCACTTAGTGTTTCTTCATAACCCAAATTCATTATGATCAAAATCTACTGTTATCCAAATCAAATACTTACTTTATAAGGAAAAAAAAACAATTTGTTTTAACACGAACTCAATCCAATCAAAATTTACGTTTATCCAAATTAAATTCTTACTTTATAAAACGTTTAACTCGAACTGTATTTTATTGAGAATCCGTTTTTCAGTGTTTTAAAAGCAAGGTTATACCGTCTGGCAATACCAGTTAAACCAGATGTCGAGCAAGCGGCCGACCATTTTAGCCCGGTAAATTGGGCGAAGGGTTTGTAATTTTTAAACCCCTGGTATTATTAGTTTAAGCCTTTAGGTAAATTTTATAGTTTAGGCTTTAAACCAAATATTTTTAAAGGCTCATATTTACCTATGATTAAAAGTTTTAACCTAGAAGTCTTTTCTATATCACGGAATCGATTAGTTTTTACATATCAGTTTTTCAACACTATGGAATCATGTACATCTAGATTATATTTTGAGTTGAAAGTGTATTTTAATGAAGTTATAAGGTTAACTAGTTAACAACCCAGTTGAACCATTATATAGCCGATTGTACAATTTATGAGCATAATCCATAATTCAATAAAGTTTAAAAACCAGCTTTTACACACATTGCCGTTTTTGACCCGTCTTCAGACCATCTGACCCCTTTGAAGTTTGAATTGCCAGTCTGACACGATATTTTACTACATTTAGTGTTAGGATGCATCGTAAGGCTGAGGGGTGTGGAGCGCTAGAAAGGGCGCAAGAGGACAGCCGCTCGCGCCCCCGGGGCGCGAGCACCACACCACCGAGGCGCGAGAGGGGCGCGAGAGGGGCGCGAGCGCGGAAAAAGAGGCAGGCGCAAGAGGGGTAGCGGCTGGGGGGAGCGTGAAGGCATCTTGGGTTCCGTAAATAGAGCCGTTGGCTCATATTTTGTACAACTATAACTCTCTCTCTCTCTCTCTCTCTCTCTCTCTCTCTCTCTCTCTCTCTGGGTGTCTCTCTCTCTCTCTACTGTGTGTTGATGAAGATTAGAAGATTTATGGGTTAGGGTTAGATTTGGATTCAGAAAGTGGATAGCTAGTTAGATGGGGTTGAGAGATCATTTATTTCCAAATTTTATGTTTGACAATATATGTGTAGTTTATAAATATTTGAGTAAATCACATTTCTAAAATTGTTATTAAATATTATTAATAAAATTTGTTAATGTAAAACAAAAGAGGCAAAAGTAATTCATGCAATTTTCGGTTTGCTGGTGTATTAGGAAGACGAGGAAAGATACAATTTTCGTCGGTAAGAACATTTTGGTGTAAGAACTTATGAAAATCAATAAAATTCTGGGCTATCTTATCAAGTTTATAAAAATTATGAAAATTAATACATTTATAAAAAAATAAAAAAAAAACCGCTCGCGCCCCCCTCTCGCGCCCCTCCACACCATGTCCCGGGGCGCGAGCACCACAACCAACACCCATCTTATCAAGTTTCTCTCTCTGCCACACGTCACAATATTATTGGCTGGCGCCCCCACTCGCGCCCCCCCTCTCGCGCCCCCCACACCCCTCAGCCTAACATATATCAAGTACACAAAATCAAACCTTTTTATGTAATTTTCAACAACAAGAAGACAAAAACCATTAGGCTGAGGGGTGTGGGGGGCGCGAGAGGGGGCGCGAGTGGGGGCTCCAGCCAATAATATTGTGACGTGTGGCAGAGAGAGAAACTTGATAAGATGGGTGTTGGTTGTGGTGCTCGCGCCCCGGGGGCATGGTGTGGAGGGGCGCGAGAGGGGGCGCTAGCGGTTTATTTTTTTATTTTTTTATAAATGTATTAAAAAAAACGTATTATTAAAAAAACAAGATATTATTTAAAAAAACACACATTTTTTTGAAAATTCATAATAAAAAAAAACATACTAAAAATTAAACAAACAATAATATTTAATAATAAAACTAATCTAATACAAGATCATCTGGTCGCCTCGCCCACAAATGTTCAACCAACTCATGTCGAAGACCCCCGTGTATCTCACGGCTCTTGATATTTGCTATGTTATGAAGTTTTTGTTGATCACTGATTGTGGACGGTTGTGGCGGAATGTCACCTTGGTAGTTTTGGCATATAGCTTTGCCCTCGTCTTCTAACGTCATGTTGTGTAGGATAAGACACGTGTAGACGACGTCCATTATCCGACGAGATGCCGTACGCTAATTGACGGATAGCAGCCGTGCATTTTTGAAGAGGGGTAAAACCGGGAATACCCCTAGCATCCTCCCTTTGTTGAAAAAAGGGATACCGTGCCTCTAAATCACTCGCTATACGCGTGAACAATTGCCTGCTCATTCGAAAACGAGTTCGAAAATCCGACTCCGCGTATACCGGTTGAGGGCTAAAATAATGCATCATCAAAGTATCGTTAGCACCCGATCGATCACGATCACGAGGTGGTGCTCTAACCCTCGGGAGTCGGGGTTGATGGGCTTGATTTTGCAAGAGATTGACCACGGTTGCGGTCAAAACTCCCCCTACATGAAGAAGCAAATCATCCTCTTCGGAGGAGTCGGAATCAGACGAGTACGACGACATTATTTTTAAAAAATAAATTGGTTTTGGGATATTATATATGAGTTTGGAGATTGAAGTTGTGTTTGATATGGTTAAAATGGGTTGATGGTATGTGATATTGGTATGTGATATGTGATATTGGTTTTATAGAGAAAATTTTTTTTTTTTTTAATAAACAAAGAGCCCAACGGCTCTATTTACGCAACCCAAGACCCCTTCACGCCCATTCCCAGCCGCTACTGGCCTTGCGCCTGCCTCTTTTTTCCGCGCTCGCGCCCCTCTCGCGCCCCTCTCGCGCCTCGGTGGTGTGGTGCTCGCGCCCCGGGGTGCGAGCGGATGGGCTCAAGCGCCCCCTCTAGCGCTCCACACCCCTCAGCCTTAGGTGTTCTTAACTCATACCTCATCTGGAATACAGTAACTTTTTTTTTATTGATATTACGTTACAGCTGTAACGTGATCTTAGGAAGGAATAAAGTTAATTATTTTCCAAAGAGAAAGTAGTTCATGGACCATCTTCAATAATTAACACTCCACTAATATATCATTTTGTTTGTTAGTTTTTCCAAAAACCAATAATGCATGTAATATGTAAATGTCAATTATTCGTAGCGCAAGTGTTAGTTAATGCCAGATAATTAAAAATTTTAATTAAAAAAATATTTCATAAAAGATACAAATAAAACTCAATATAAATATATTTAAATTTTATGTAAAAAAATAATAAAAAATCTTATATATACTACAAATACCAATTTATGTTTAGTGTAGTATATGAGACCAAAATTTCTAGATTGATAATTTGTAAAATAATATAAAAAACTTAGAGCCATAATGGAGTGGCAGTCTTCTTTGGACAAAAGCATATGGGTTTGAAGCTTATATTTGGATTTTATCGAATTTTAATTTTAATTTAAGAGTCCCATTTGTTATTATTATCTATAGCTAGTAAATATCTAAATACGAGTTCAAAATTATTTTTCAGTTTTACGTTTTTTACAAGAATATACATTTTATATGATACAAATAGAATCATAATTGTTTCTGTTTCCAGCCCTATATTTTTTTTTTGGTTTGAACGACTAAATATTTGTACACCATTACTACCTTACCACCTCAATAAAGTGCGAATATATTAAGCGCAAGCCTTGAACTTTTTTAAATAAATTATATATATTATTAAAATTTAAGTCAAATTACTCAATTCATTTAAACTCATTTTATATATAAAACAATTTCACAACCCAAATCAAAATTTTAATTGTTTAAACCTAATAAAAAACCATTTTAAAAAAAAACAAATTATTTTTCGTCTTCAACTTAAAATTTGTTATCTATTATTAAAGAGACTCTTGCAAACATAAGAAGATAAATGAATCAAACAAGTATTCTACCTAGGGCTGTAAGCGAACCGGACGTCCGGAAAACCGGTCGTCTGTTCGGCAAGAAGTTCGTTTATCTTCGTCCATTTAATAAACGAACTGGACATGGACACAAATATTTTGTTCGGTAAGCTTAACGGACGAACACGGACAAGGGCCAAATCCATTTGATGGTGTCCGTGGACGTACGGTAACGTTAGTCCGATTACGTCCAGTAATGTCCGCCCGGTAACGTCCGTCGAGTATTGTAAGTGTTTAGATCTGTCCAATATTGTAAGTTAAGTGTTAAGTGTTAAGTGTTAAGTATATTTGGATATTATTATTATATGGTGTAATTCCAAATTTGTTGGTGAAGTTGTTTGGATTTATGTTTGGAATTAATATTTAACCGTTTATGTTTGTCCATTAGTGTCTGTTGTCTATTAATGTTCATATGTTCGTTTTGTCCATTAGTATCCGTTTGTCATATTAACGGACGAAAACAAACAGACACGAACAAACTCAGTTTCTTACTGGACGAACACGGACATGCTCTCGTCTAGTCCGATTCGGTCCTTGTACATCCCTTCTACCATGCAAGTTGCCTATAAATCCAATACAAACACAGAAGAAAATGACTATACACCACGTACTGTTCACTGTGATATGACAAAATATACCAAACACATTAAACCGGTTAACTGTTCTGTCCAGGGGCGGACCCACATACATTTGACCGGGGTCCCGAGACACCAATGTTTTTTAAAAATTAATTAGAGGCGGTATATTAAATTTTGTAACGACCCCATAAAAATTAATACTTGGAACCCATACTATTAAAACTAAACGGGTGTAGTGGAAAATCTGTTGTTTTCCCTCTAAGAGGTTGCAGGTTCAAGCCTTACCATACTCTAATTTTGTTGTGTTTTTATATACTAGTCAATATTAGTTATTTAGTTAGTGTATTTGTGTATTTCGTTAGTTTCTCCCATATAGCCATTATCACCATGCAACATATATAATGACAAAGTGAGTTTTGCATATGCTTTTATTATTTATCTTGATTATTTGTATTATAATTAATCATTTATTTATGTTAGAGTTAGTTTTTCATGTTTGGTCATGTAT
This sequence comes from Bidens hawaiensis, assembly GCF_021521415.1. Lineage (NCBI taxonomy): Eukaryota > Viridiplantae > Streptophyta > Magnoliopsida > Asterales > Asteraceae > Bidens > Bidens hawaiensis. Next base: position 11,283 of record NW_027498949.1, read on the forward strand.
GTAAGATTATATATATATAACTTACGTTTATGTTTTCCGGGTATGAATAAAAATGAATTAAAAGTCTATGTTTTATCTAGTTTCTAATCTAGATTCTTTCTGCTTACTCGTTTCCAATGACACCATATTTCCGTGTTTTATCATGTTCCTCGCCTCGACCCGACCCGAATAACGACCGACCCGAAAATTTTGTAAATCGAAAAAACTGGGACCCCATTGACAAAAAATCCTGGGTCCGCCACTGGTTCTGTCGATTTAATACTTTAATCGGTATATGATCGGTTGACTGATTCCAAACTTCATAAATCATAAAATGTCATAGGTATTATAATTAGTTTGATAAGTACAATTAAAAGTCATCACTATATCATCAATAAAACCAGACACACCATGTATCATTTAACTAATTCAGTCCAGTCATAAGCTATATAACAAACAAACCTAACGGGCAACACATTCGGTATTTGATGCAACAGCTTCATTAAGTTAATATATTACAAAACTTTTAAAAATTGTAATAAATAATATGTTCAAATCGTTAGAAAATTGATGTTAGAACTATGTAATTATTATAAATGTAGCCGAGTATTTGATGACTTAACTAGTTTTCTTAGGTTAAGATCTTGTACGTTTTAGGTAACGAGCATCTCAAGAGGTAATGTTTAATCATATAAGACTATAAATAACGAAATACCTAACAGGCTAACACCCATTGATAGGTTGGGTAAGACTACATTATCACCACATGGTTTACACGTAATATTCTCTGCCGTTACAGTATCCTACTCTTTCGGGACCATTTGTATCATTACGGATTCCATCCGGTTCCAGACAAGAGGTACGGTCTCACAACGGTCGAGGAGTCGACCTTGGACATTGTCCTGAAAAAATAAGTTTACATGTAATATCCTCTACCGTTAAAAAGATATCTGAAAAGAGACATTTGTATCATTACTATAAATAGAGAAGAAGACACAAATGAAGTTGGTCTTTTTACCAAAAACTAAACCATATTTTGATGAAAGTCTACTATAGCAGAAAGAATAACTAGATCCTTCATACGGTACACCCAGATTGCACATGTACTTTCACTTTTCTAATTAAAAGTATGCAACACATGCGCTCCTTTGCTCTGCTTGTATGAACATGAGTCTTTCAACTAAACGACATCTTAAATGTTTTTACCACCCCTAGCTAAAAGACAAAAGGTTTCAAATGACCATAATAATAATAATAGTAGCAACAACAATAGCAGTAATAGTGGCAATGGTGGTAGCGTTAGTGGCAGTGATAGTGATAGCGGTGGTAGTGGTAATAACAGTAAGAGTTAAGTGCTGCTTTCGCCCCCCTACGGTGAAAAGATATATGTTGCAATGTTGGTTTGAAAAAAAGCTCACGTGATCCCCTCACGTCTACAATACCCTCCATTTTTCGTCTGGACGTTAGTTAGACATTACTATTCTGTTAACAAAATACTTAAAAGACCTTTATGCCCTTTTATTATTTCCCAATTGTCTGTGTTTTGCATTAATGTAGTAGTACAACAGGTTCGTAATTGTTTGATCTTGTCCATGTTGATACAAGGGGAGCTTATCGAGTTAATACGTATGATGGTTCCTAGTATTTTATTACCGTTATTGATGACTATAGTAAAGCAATTTGGACACGTTTTTTAATCATTAAAGGCAACACTTTTGTGATACTTTAAAGGTTCACTAATATGATAAAAACTCAATCTTAAGGTAAAGTGTATGTGGTTTAATAATGCTAATAAACTGGGTTCGGGGATTTACCCAGCGAATATTTTCGACGTGAGGGAGTTATTCATTAAACCATCTGTCCTGTTGTCGCTCAAAAAAATAATGTGGTGTAACGAAAACACAAGTATCTTGTTTTTAAAATCGCTAAGGCTCTTATGTTTTAACTCAAGTTGCCTATTAATTTCTTGGGTGATTATGTTTTGACTGCTACACATTTGCTTAATCTTTTTTCCCACAAAGATACTTCAAGACATTTGCTTACACTCATTTACGAACTTTTGGTTGTTTATGATATGCTTCAAACCACTGGCAGAGGCATGCATGTTTGTTGGTTATCCTTTCGGGAAGTACATGCTTTTGTCTACTTGTAAAATTTTGGTTTTAATTAATATATTTTCCCATATGTGAATTCCTTTGATCCTTCATTTGTTTTTTCATCTTTTATTAATGCCAACTTTTCATTCTTGTTCTTCTTCTTTTTTCTCATCCTCATCGCCCTCTTCTTCTTCTTCTTCCTTCTCTAGCCAGGAAAAGTAAGATGTCGAATCCACACAAAATCAGTGAAAAATGATCCTACAATTAATTATTTACTAATTATATAATATAAGATGGAACTGTCAAGCAGATTATAAATTGATTTATTTAATGAAAACATTATTACATTTGGTTATAAAACGATTTGAGAAAGTGAACAACACTACAAGTTCAGGTTATGCAATAATCGAACCGATCATAACTCGTATCAGTTGGTGCAATACATAGACATGACTTGGTAATTAAGATTGATAAATAATTACTAGACACTATAATTTGGTTGCGATGATTCACATAACCTAATCCGACGAATTCACACAACTGAATACAGTTTACCTAACTACCAGTTAATATAAAACCTATCACTTATCAATGATTAATGGTAAGCATTTCAATGACGATAAGAACTTAATTCTAAATGTTGATGAACTCAAATCAAATAATTATGATAAATGTAAATCCCAGAGAAATAACTCGATTGGGTTAATTTTGCCATTTTTAAGACTCTTCGCGTATCGCGAAGCCTTCCTCGCGTAGATCGAAGGACAAATTATTTGTGCCATGATCTAGACTTCCTCGGTAGTGTGAAGGCTTCCAGTGACAGAAAGTTTATTTCTTTTCACTCGTTTAAGTTATGAAATGTGTGTGTGTTAATCCTGATCATCCCAAGACATTGATATAAGCTTATAGCTGGTCCCAATAAGCACCAATAGCGTTCAACAACCTTAAATACAAAATCATGCTTAAAGTACCATTGTTCCAACTAAAAATTTAATAAAAATAAACAGTTAACACAATATAATACATGATTTAAATCCAAGCATCAAATGCCTGGATCTAAAGCTCGTATCTATTCATAGGCTTCTTAAAAAACCTCTATCCTTATCATAACCCTAAAAGACACATCCATAATGAATTAAATTAGTTTACATAACTTAGAGCATTCATAATATATCTCATAATCCTCATTTCTATAACTACATTAAAAATCACTATATTTTCTATTTTTAAATTCATTAATATTTTTTTATACCTTTATTATTACTTTTTTTTCTCCTCAATTCACAGCCACTTTCAAACAATATTAAACAAATAATGAGGGTGAATAACGTATTTCCAAATATAACGATGAACGGTAACACTTTTCTTCTCCTTTACTCAAAACCAACTTCTATAATGTACAACTCTCACTCACAAATATACTGAGAGACTACTATGGATATGGATGCTCTTATAAAGTTGAATTTTTGAGTAGATAATCACTTACAATAATGCACTTCCATAATTTTCCAAATAACATTACAAAAGTCATTATTATTTTATTTTATTATATTTTTGAAGTAGCACATAAGATATTTTCCTTATAAATAGTAGCAAGCATTAGGTTTTGATTGACAAGGTGATCCAAGCGGAAAGCTTCTCTCTACTTTCTTTTCTTTGATCTCACCAATATCATGGATCCCTACAAGGTACAACTCTATGATAATAATCTTGCTATTGTACAACTCTTTCATGCATACAATGACAATACTTGGAATGATTAAATACTACAACTTTACTTTTATTTTGGCTTTAATTTATTTCTATGAAATAAATTTTCTGTAAACGTAAAAACGTTTACATAAAACTTTCTCTTATGAAGATTGCCTATCGATCACCATGATCATATTGCATGCAACACGAGACACACTTTTGTGTTGGATCATACGTGTCTTTTTATATCGAACTAATGAGTGTTAGATCTCATGGATATTAATTGTATGAACAATTATCGAATCATGGGTTGAGTTTATACATGTTCATCAGAACAAAATGGTTGTATTTGATCATGATCAAGGCTAACACCGCTTAAAAGCGATAGATCAAGGTGACTTGAGTGAGCTAGCTAAGATCCAAAGTTAAAGACGCATGGGCTTGATTTGTCTTGGTTGTGTCTTGAACTATCACGATACGTGTCTTGCTTTAGATGACACAACTTGTCTTATATGAATATATTTAGTATTTGTATAAATATGAAGAAATTCGAGTAAATCTTAGGGGGTGTTTGGTACAGAGAATGGAAATGGAGAGAAAATAGAAATGGAAATGGAATTGTAGAGAAAGAGAATTGGTATGGAGAATGAGAATCATTTCTCTTGTTTGGTACACGAGAAAATAAACAGAAAACTCTACCATACCCAACCCCACCTCCACCCAACCTGACACCACTCACCACCGCAGCCCCACCACCACCAGCACCACCACCACAGCCCCACCACCACCACCAGACAGCCCCACACCACCAGCACCACCACCACAGCCCTTTCTTCAACCACAGCCCACCACCACCGGCTGCCGCCACCAAACCCCCTTCTTCAACCACAGTACACAAGAAATTAAAAAGATTCAAATTTTTGGAACATAAGATATAGAAAAAGGAGGCTCAGATCTGTCATCACTACCTCTTTGGAGATTTTGTGGTGGTGGTTGTGGTGGCGATGATGATGATGATGATAATCAGAAGCCACCTGCAACCACCGCCGATTTCCACCACCACTGTCACCCACCTGCGACCACAATCACCCGACCATCTGAAAACCCTAACCTACCACGAACCACCACTTGAAACCCTAATCTCCGTTCACCCGTACCACCTGCAACCTACAACCGGTTACCATCTCTGTGTTCACCACTGCGAACGGCGGAGACGGGGTGGTGGTTGCAGACTTGGAGACGAGGTGGCGGTTGCAGACTTGGAGACGAGGTGGCGGCCGGAGACGGGGTGGTGGCCGGAGACGAGGTGGTGGCCGGAGACGAGGGGGTGACATGCTATGAGGAGGCTGCTGAGAAATGGATTTCTCTTTGTTTTAAAGAGAAATAGAATTCTCTAGTTTTAGAGAAATAGAAAGAGAAATAGAAATGAAAAGTGGAAAACAAACAAAAGAAATATTTCTAATTCCATTTCTCCCCAATCAAATCCCTCTACCAAACACCCCCTTAGTGTGAATAAACAAATACGTACCCATATTGGTGAATATATATTTAATTAATTAAATAAATTTCTACTATTTTTTTATTAGAAAAATGAATATTTTAGTATTCTTATAATGGTAGACAACATCACGTGATTAAACATAAAGCTTGTTTGATTAAAAACATGTCGTTATCTTAACAGGTAGTCACAAAGACATTGAGTGTTTATTAAATCATAATTATATGTCTTTTGATTTAATGATTATAATAGACAGTCAGTTCGTGAGTTGCCATCACCTAAATCCACAAAATAATATCCATGACTAATTGTTGGGGAATAAAAAGAGTTGATGTTTTTTTAAAAGTTGATACTAATTTTCAATTTTATTTATAAGCATTACCTTAAATCCACTCGTCTTTCTTGTGTTTAATACATAACTTATAGATCTAAAACTTTAAACAAATAATCTTTTTTTTTCAAGAATCCAAACCTTAAAACAAACAAGTCCTAGATTGGATGGTCTTTTTGCATATAAATGCAAGATGTGGACCAGAAGTCCAGAACTTTTGTGAGGTTTCGTTTTCTAGTACCATCAAACCTAGAATAATGATTTAGGTATATAGAAAACCTTGAAAACAATACAAATCATGGGTACATATTAAATGATACTATGTATATGGTGATAGATCGGGACGTTTCTAGCCATGGTTGAATGGTAGTCCGCGCTATCTTTCAATTTTCTTGACAAAGTATAAATCTTAGTCTGAAAATAAGCTTTTTAATCCGCGTTATCTTTCAACTTTTCTTTTAGATCCAACGCTAGTGGTAGATGTACGATGATTTTGTTGTTACATACCCATTATTTACATAATAAACAATAATTACAAGTATTTATATAAATTCTTAAAATCAATAAAATATTAATTGTAACTTTTCAATTTACCTGGTCATAATTAACTAAAACTTAGTATAGTTTTGCCAAGTACTATTAGATCTCTATAGTTACATAATAATTTGTCGGTCTACACACACAGTCACATATATGTGTGTGTGCATATATTTATATAGGTAAAAATTTGTATACATAATAATTAAAATAAGTGAAATTGATTTAGCTGTTTCGTCCGGTTGTGCAGGACGCGAAACTCATCCTCCCACACCCTGATGTAAATACTGCGGATCATAACACTATTATTATTATTATTATTATTATTATATGTGGAATAGTGAACAGTACGTACGTACTCACCCGTCACCTTTGCTGATCTATTTTTAATTGTTTGACTTGCTGCAGCAACGCCCGTCAAGTGCTTACAACTCCCCGTTCTGGACAACAAACGCCGGTCTACCAGTTTACAACAACACTGCATCATTGACCGTTGGAAATCGAGGTAAAAATTACAATAGTTCGGTTTGATCCTATATGATCCGTTATGTTGAGCTGATTTATATATAAATGCATGATCAACGTTAATTTGAGTTAAAAGAATAGTATATATAAAAGATATATTTGGATCAATAAATTTATAAATCAATTACAAATAACTTTTACGTGAGAAAAAGTAAATGTTATGGCAATTTCGTTATTTCTAGTAATTATTACAACAAAGTAAAGTAAAGTCATAATAATTACGCTAGTTGCCCTACATGTATTTTGTCGTAGGGTAATTGTTCTATTCAAAGTAATTACAAATTTACCACCGCGTCTTTTCCTTTTCTAATCACTTCATATAGTTCACACGCTAAATCTTGTTTGCACGTCATCCCGATGCTAGAAAAGAAAACTATAAGAAATTATAAGAAAAAGTCGCTCGGTTGTGTAGTTTAATTAAACATATAATTATAAAAGTTGCAAATTATTTTGATAATTTAAATAATAATTTTTATAAAATATACGAGTCGTATAGGCCTTATAGTCATACAGATGTAAGCCGATGTTTGGATGGTACACCTAGGTGTCTAATAACACGAACTATGAAAAATCAACAACTTGTAATTATATGTTTTTGTAATAATTTAAAAATTCTTCATGTTTTTGTAAATTTAGGTCCAATTCTGCTTGAAGACTACCATTTGATCGAAAAACTTGCTAATTTCACACGTGAAAGGATCCCCGAACGTATAGTTCACGCAAGGGGTGCAAGTGCTAAGGGGTTCTTCGAGGTCACACATGACATCACTCATCTCACTTGTGCTGATTTCCTCCGAGCTCCAGGAGTTCAGACTCCCACCATTGTTCGGTTTTCGACTGTTATCCATGAGCGTGGAAGCCCCGAAACCATTAGAGACCCCAGAGGGTTCGCAACAAAGTTTTACACCCGAGAGGTAACGAAAATAAAATAAAAATGAATGCATAGTTTGTTGTTAAATAGTGTGGTATAATGGTATATTAATTTGTGTTTAACTTATAGGGTAACTTTGACATTGTGGGAAACAACTTCCCCGTGTTTTTCACACGCGACGCAATGGCGTTCCCTGATGTGATCCACGCGTTTAAACCAAACCCGAAGTCACACATCCAAGAAGACTGGAGGATTCTTGACTTCTTGTCACACCATCCGGAAAGCTTGAACACCATGACATTCTGGCTCGATGACGTCGGTATCCCAACCGATTACCGACACATGGAAGGGTCAAGTGTCAACACTTTGACTTTAGTCAACAAAGAAGGCAAAATGCACTATGTGAAGTTCACATGGAAACCAACTTGTGGAGTTAAATGCTTAATGGACGATGAAGCGGTCAAGATTGGTGGTGCGAATCACAGTCACGCGACTCAAGATCTTTATGACTCGATCCAAGCCGGTAACTTCCCTGAATGGAAGTTGTATCTTCAAGTGATTGACCCGGATCACGAAGACAGGCTTGACTTTGACCCGCTTGATGGGACCATGACGTGGCCGGAGGATGTTATACCGTTGCAGCCCGTTGGACGGATGGTTTTGAACAAGAATATTGATAACTTCTTTGCTGAGAATGAGCAGTTGGCGTTCAACCCGGGACTTGTTGTCCCAGGGATTTATTACTCGGATGATAAGATGCTTCAAGGGCGGATTTTTGCTTACTCGGACACTCAAAGGCACCGTCTTGGACCAAACTATTTGCAGCTTCCTGTTAATGCACCTAAGTGTGCTCATCATAATAATCATTATGATGGGAATATGAATTTTATGCATAGAGATGAGGAGGTGTGTTCTTTATTTTATTTATAACATATTAGTTATTACCTTAATTTTCGGTTCTTTTATTAATAATGTTCTTTTTTTTTTCAGGTTGATTACTTCCCTTCGAGGTATGATCGTGTTCAACACGCTCAGCAGTACCCGATCAACCCTGCTAAAGTGACTGGAACGCGTGACAGGGTTAGTTTCTTGTATCATAGGCATGTTAATAGTAACAATCACAGAAGTAACTGAATGTTTTTTTTTTTATTTTTTTTTGTGAATGCAGACTGTGATCCCGAAATTTAACGATTTCAAGCAGCCGGGAGATAGGTACAGATCATGGGATCCAGCTAGGTACGCGTTTTACGTCAGTTTGTTTTATTAAAAATATTCCTAAGACTTCATCAATTTCCTAAAACTATTCATGTTCTTTGTACAGGCAAGACAGGTTCATTGTCAGAATGGTTAAGATGTTGTCCGACCCACGGGTCACCCACGAGCTCCGCAGCATTTGGATCTCATACTGGACCCAGGTTTGTAATGTTTTACACGGGTCAAAATACCGTCAGCCCGTTTTCTAAAACTCAATCATTTGTGTTGATTTGGTACATTTTGGGTTGCAGGCTGACCAGTCTTTGGGCCAGAAGATAGCGTCACGACTCAATGTGCGTCCCAATTATTGAACATAAGTATGTTACAGGTCGGGCCCGATCAAGTTATATTGATGATCATGTTGGTATACAAGAAGGTCCGTCTATAAGTTTGTTACGTTACACAAACTTTGTTGATGTTTTCGTCCTTCCTTTCGTTCTGTAATGTTTTATTTTACTTATGGAACCTGAAACTTAGAATAAGTGCACGTCTAATTGCGCGAGTTACTGTGTTTCAGGTTCGGGTCTGTAAAGAGAAAGTATAAACTTATGTTTAAGTTACTTTTCCTATGAATGTAATGTAATTTTTTTTTTGCTATCTATTTGATGCTTCTGTTGATATATTTTTTGTTTAGTTGGGATGGGCCGGGCCTTATGAGAAAATAGATAGGCTTGGGCTTGGCCCATGGGTGTAATTTGGCATGTATAAGCTTTGTTTGTGTGGGCTTGTTGTATAAGTGTGTGTATGTATGTTTGTGTGGGCTTCTGAATGTTATTCGAAGTGAAAAGCCCAATAGTAATATGACCTCATGGCCCAATGGGCCAAATGTGAGAGATGATCCATAGTCTCAAACAAGTTATTGGCCCACTTGGCATGACAACCGCGGCGAGGCCCGAGGGTGGGGGCTTCATGTTCATCAATCTGCTTCATGAGAATCAACCGGACATTTTGACGCATTGACTAAACCATGGTCAATTCCTATCATATGGTACGAAATAGCTCTTTGCAAAAAAAAAATTAATTTCCATTTCTTTTTGATAATTTAATCTAAAACTGATATGATTTTTGGGGTTGTATTGGGCCAAACAAATGGCCCAAATGCTTTAGCCCCATTTTGTCTTTATTAAGATCTGATCAAGGATAAAGCCCATTATCATTTCAAAACCAGGTAATAACATGTTTCAACTTTAATTAAATTATTATATGTGATAACTCTTTAGATAACTAAAAGTACTAACAAATTATTTAATTAAATTATTATTTCTTTCACTATCTTATAATATGCCCTTTGTGTTAGTTGATTTTACAATCAGACAAATAAGATGACCCTACTAATACTTTTAATGACAATTATTAATATTTAAAACATATGTTCAAAAAAGCAATTAGAAAAACACTATGATAAGTTTAGCTATTAGCCTACTATGTATCTAGGATGACAACTATGTTGGTTGACAAATTAAAGTGATTAGTATTACCTTGAACCTGAATCATATATTTATTCATGTAAAAGACATTAAGCCCAACTCGAACCCCCTGAAAGCCATACAACCTAAACATGACCAATATAGCATGTTTGCCTAACGTAGTCAAACGGATTGGCAAGTCCAACTAGTTGACAAGTTATTATCAAATATACAGGTTAAATGGGCGATGAACATGTTGACTGATTATAAAAAATTTTGTAAATGGGAAAATGGCTTAACAATAACAAGTTAAACTTATAAATTATTTTTCCTAAATTAAATTCTAAATGTTTTGAGAGGTCGACACTTATATCCATACCATACAACATCCTTTTATTAGACATGTTAGTTATGTCAACCTATTAACCGCATTTAGAAATACCCAGAACCTGTTTATTTTCGTCTTGCAAATTACAATATTGACATAAATTTGCTTAATTTGTATACAACATGAAAGTGTGTGTTCGAAATGGTGGACAACAAGTTACAAATAAAGAAAAAAAAACTAACCTCCAAAATTATTAGTTAAGACTACAGTATTTCAAAGGTTTAGGTTTGAGAATATTTATTTTAGTGGTTTTTAGTATTTTTAATATGTAAAATTAACAAATAAAAACAAAATTGAAGTTGTTGTCAATATATACAAAACCCAAAAATTGAAATAAAAATATTACTTTTTGTGGCTAATTTCCAACTAAAAGAAAAACCTTATCAGAAAGCATCTTCATACCCAATCTGTGTTCACACCAAGTAGATGGAGTTGATGAGCACACGTTTCAAAGCTCTATTAACACGTGTCTGGTTGTAATAGGTCCATGTCATCAACTTGACACGAGTGGTTCTTTTTTAATTTTAATAAAATCCAAAATTAAGGATAAGGTAGAGTAGCTTGGTGTGCCAATTAATTTATAAGTTTTGAAAAGGTACCTTAAGTTATAACTAAGTTAAATATAAACCCTAAAGAAATCATTTTATGAAAAAAGATAGATTAAAGAGCATGAACATAAATCATATATTTATTGATGTCAAAAACATTAAACAATTAAGTATTTGTCATGTGATGTTCAGATTTAGGGTTGTCTTGGTTTTGTAATAGACTTTTCAACACGCATATAGCGTTTACGGTAAGTTATCTTTGAATTAAAATCAAGGTCATAATCGTTAGATCAAAACAAATATGACAGCTGAATTAATCATAAATCAAGTTACTAATTATATCACTTTCTTATATTGTTTGTTCTAATACACTTTCTTATATTTTTATAGTTGATAACAATATTAGACTAATAGTGTAGTTAATTAAATATATTTCTAAATACGTAGAAAATTATATAAATAATGAGTCAATACTTTTCTTGAATGATTTGTTTAACTTTCGGTTACAAATTGTTCACAACATTTTATCATACGAAAAAGGATTGTTTATAAATATAATAAATGTGCATTAAGTTTTCGTATCAAATAATTGACATTAAATATAGTATGACGTAGTTATTAGGGCATAAAAAGTTTTGTGATGTTGATTTGAGGAGAGTTTGAGGGTCAAGATGAAAACTAAAGCAAAGTTTGGGATACTTGATGTAAATTTGTTATTATTCTTTTTTTTTGTATAATAATCAATTACTTATTTTTTTTAAGAGTAACACAATTTCATTTCATGGTAGAAACATATATATTACATCAACATAGCAGGTAGGCGGGCAACAAGCTACGCCGCCACCCCTTTCTGAATTGCAAACCCTAACCTGCTAAAGACATACCCCTGCCCCTTTGGAGTCGACACATTGCTATGCACAACCCATTGGACCATGGTTAGGAAACGGATAGCTTCCGGTGCTAAGGAGCCAAAGGTATCAAAAGCCAGAGGGACAAAAACATGTTGGTTCTCTTCGCAGGCTTTAGCATATTTCTCCACCTTTTTCGTTTCAGCCCTTTTCATTGTTTGCTCAGCTACACACCCATTATCCCTCAAACCAGCTAAAGGAGATACCCCTGTGAGGTCAACACAGGCGTGTTTTCCCCCGGCCCAACCAAAGACGACAAATCTGCCGGTCGTAGAGTGGATCTCCTTTTCGTGGGGTCTGTAACTCTGTAAGGAAGTTTATGGGGGATTCATTTTTAGCTGATATCCCAGCTCGCCTTAAGATGTCCCAAAGAATGTCCCGCACCCAATCATGTCGGTATTTGAACCCAGGCATCTCCTTGCAATGAACCGCATGCTCTCCGAATTTATCCAGGCAAGCCTTACGGCATATCGGACATGTTTCGTCTTCTGGGTACATTGGGACCATCAAACGGTACTTAAGAATGACCCTATACTCGACCGCAGACATGCTTTGGCCCAAGCCATCAATCGGGATAACGGTCAGAAAATCTTGGGCATGAGGACCTTGTAAGCATTCAATAACCGCCTTTGTCGGGGGGACAATTCAAAAACTTCTCTAGGCTCTGAGCGATTTTGCCAAAAAGGGCATTCGCCAAAGTTTTTTAAGGCTTTGGTGGGGCGGTGTCCTTATTAGAGAAACCGCCAATGTCAAAGTCTGGGAGAGCGCCATTTTGCGTTCCAGGGCCTGCATGTAGTCTGAGTCCAGGTCGACAACTCCGCTATTCCTTAAGATGTGATTCTGTAGCTTCCAAGACTGAGCCCTCGACGCTACAAAAGCGTAAACTCCAACATCATGAGCCGAAAGAAGGCCTAAACCCCCCAAGCGCATCGGTAAAGATGCAAGTCGCCACTGAAGATCACCAAAGAACGGGCCTCCACATACAACTATGTCTTCGATGGATTCTCAAAGCCCCTTATCAAAACAGGATACCGCATCATCCATCATATGGAGGTGGCATGTTCGTAACCCAAAAAGCATGAAACCTGGCATAGAATACAATATTTTATTTTATGTTATTTATGGCTTTATCCCATCTCCCCTCCACCTTAGTTTTTTCACCTCTACATAATTGTTAATTGTAGGGCCCACCTTAACATGAAACCTGGCATCCTTTTCTTTTTTAAATATATATCGGTATATATCATGCAAAATATCGTCTTCCTTTATTTTAACATGCATATTACATATTTACATGTGTGATGTGTTTTTTATTGCTGTTTATATAGGTTGATAAAAACCTTGAAACATTCGGGATGAGTGTTAATAATTAATATATATGATCTCATATGAGATTAAATAAAAAAAATGCATTGACATAAATGATACCAATTGTTTAGCCTAAAGTTATCTCATACGGGTTCACCTGTATTCTTATATATATCATATAAGAAATAATCATAAAATGTAATTGCGGATACTTTGAAGTTTTTACAATAAATAGAGTTGCTAAGCATATAGAACTGTTAAATTTGTAGATGGTATCTGATATTCATGTTATTTTGGGATGAGTTCAAAATTGAGTTTTAGGTAATCAAAATACCAACCAGTAGGTGGTAACTTGTATTCTCATAAGATCATAAACGGAAACGAGACTTGGATCATCAAATTCCGTCAAATACTTGAATGTCGGATGCAAACTACGTATACTCATGATAGCTTTAACTTCTCAATACGTAAGACTCAATCATATTAAAATTACAATCTCATTGGCATAGCAGCTTAGATTCATATAAGACTTTGCCCTGGTTTTCGATTTAGAGTAAACAAAGAATTAAGATCCTTTTATGTCTTTTAGAAAAAGTTAACTCACAAACTTCAATAACCATCATGTTTGCAAAGTTTAACTAATCAAACCCGTATATTCTACATATTTTCACCGACATACAAATGTTTCACATATCGACTTGTATTTGAAGATTGTCGAACAATCACACCTCACCTGGTAAATTTTACCTATTGCTTAACCTAGAAAAGTTATAACATATATCATTTTAAAAAAGATAAACACCTGATATTACTACGAAGAGACCAACTATTAGTGGTATATTCCATTTTCTCGTGGTATTTTATAACACCAATAATATCTAAGCACTCGAAAAAATAGTAGAAGATAATTGAAGACAAAAATAATATAGTTGTAAATAATAATAATAATAATAATAATAATAATAATAATAATAATAATAATCACAAACCTCTTATATAAAACTCACACAGCACACGATAAGAGCAAAATAGTCTTCTTCTCCCCAACCTATCATCATCCACCTGCAAATTCATCCATGGATCCTTACAAGGTACAACAACACTCTAATTATTATTATTATTATTATTATTATTATTATTATTATTATTATTATTATTATTATTATTATTATTATTATGTGATCAGTTAGGTTTTATGATCGTTATCGTGCAATCGGCTATGTATAAGTATTGAATCTAATGTCTGATTACTTGATTTTGAATGTTTATTATTCAATTGAAGGTATTTGATGAGGTTTTGTTGTATTGGATTAGTTTTGCTTTAATTGTGAGATTCAGTTCATGTTATTTAGGGTTTTGTAGTGATCGAAGTTGATACATACACATAATTAGAAGTCATGTTAAGCTTTTTAGATTCAAAGTTTAGTTTTATAAATTTAGAGTGAATCTGATTAGGTTTTTTGATTATTGAGCTCTAGTTTTAAGTTTAAGGACTTATTGGTGGTAAATATGTAAATAAAAAGTTTGATTTCTTTTGAAAATGTTTGATTTTAGCTGTAAGTATGCTTTTAGCTGATTATTTCAATGCTCTTGGCAGTAATTTGCAAAAAAAAAAAAAAAAGGTTTGAAGTAAAGCTCATAATATATGATTTTTAGCTAATTATTTCAAAGCTATTGATAGTAGATATAAAAGTTAGAATTCTTTTGTAAAAGTTTGAAGTAAAGCTCATAATATATAGTTTATGCTGATTATTTCAAAGCTCTTGGAAATAATTATGTAAAAAATGGTTTGAAGTATAGCTCATATTATATAGTTTTAGCTAATTATTTCAAAGCTCTTGGGCAGTAATTATGCAAAAAGAAGTTTCAATTCTTTTGTAAATGGTTGAAGTAAAGCTCTGAATCCATGTTTAACTCAATTTAGCTTCAAATTACTTGTTGAAGATCCAATGTTTTAGCTATATTTGTTAGCATACATTAAACTGTGCAACATAGGATTGGTTCTTCATTTCTTTATAGGGTTATTTGCAGTATCATTGTTTTATTGTGATTTAACTGTTGGCTCATGGTATTACTTTCTTGATTGATGCAGTACCGTTCTTCAAGTGCTTACAATACTCCATTTTGGACCACCAATTCTGGTGCACCCGTTTACAACAACAACTCATCATTGACAGTCGGCACCAGAGGTATTAAACACTATTTCTTGACATTTACCATGTTGATCGTATACAATGCATAAAGTTTCCACTAATCATAATATATTTCCCATTAAACAGGCCCGATCCTTCTAGAAGATTACCATTTGGTGGAGAAGCTAGCTAACTTTGACCGTGAACGTATCCCTGAACGTGTTGTTCATGCTAGAGGTGCTAGTGCAAAGGGTTTTTTTGAAGTCACATGACATTTCTGCCCTCACGTGTGCTGATTTCCTTCGCGCCCCTGGTGTTCAAACTCCCGTTATCGTTCGGTTCTCTACTGTTATCCATGAACGTGGTAGCCCTGAAACCCTCAGAGACCCTAGAGGTTTTGCTGTGAAGTTCTATACCCGAGAGGTAACACACACATATATCTGTATATGCGTATATATATGTATGGATAAACATTGCTTTGTCATATATGGTCTTTACTAATAATTTACATTTGTAGGGAAACTTTGATTTGGTGGGAAACAATTTCCCGGTGTTCTTTATCCGTGACGGGATGAAATTTCCAGACATGGTTCATGCACTGAAACCAAACCCTAAATCACACATTCAAGAAGACTGGAGGGTTTTGGATTTCTTCTCCCACCATCCCGAAAGTTTGCACATGTTCACATTTCTTCAAGATGACATTGGTGTGCCACAAGATTACTGACACATGGAAGGATCCGGTGTTAACACCTACACTTTGATTAACAAAGCAGGGAAAGCATATTACGTGAAGTTCCACTGGAAACCGACATGTGGTGTTAAAAGTTTGTTGGAAGAGGAAGCCATCAAAGTTGGTGGAGCTAATCACAGCCACGCGACACAAGATCTTTATGACTCGATTGCTGCTGGAAACTATCCTGAATGGATGCTTTTTATTCAGACCATTGATCCTGATCATGAGGATAGGTTTGACTTTGACCCACTTGATGTGACCAAGACCTGGCCTGAGGATATCTTGCCATTGCAGCCCGTTGGCCGTTTGGTTTTGAACAAGAACATTGATAACTTCTTTGCTGAGAATGAACAACTGGTGTTTTGCCCTGCAATTATCGTCCCTGGATTTATTATTCTGATGATAAGTTGCTTCAAACCCGTATCTTCTCGTACTCTGACACGCAGAGACATCGTCTTGGACCGAACTATTTGCAGCTTCCGGCCAATGCTCCTAAATGTGCTCATCATAATAATCACTATGATGGATTCATGAATTTCATGCACAGAGATGAAGAGGTATACTTTTTTGAAACAATAATAATGATAATGCTAATTATTGTTATTATAATATGTTTTCTTATTATTATCATCTTTCTTGTGCAGATTGATTACTTCCCTTCAAGATATGATCCTGCTCGTCATGCTGAACAGTACCCTATTCCTCCCGTTAGGTTGTCAGGAAAGCGTGATAAGGTTGGTTATCGGTTTTATCTTCTTATTCTTAAAAACATGGCTTAATTTTATTGAAAGTTTAATTTTGATAATCAAGTAAAATTAAATGTTAAATGTGTTGGGATTGATGCAGCGTGTGATTGAGAAAGAAAACAACTTTAAGCAGCCAGGGGAGAGATACAGATCCTTTGCACCAGACAGGTATATTATCTGTTTACTTTAAATTATATATCTAATTTTATAAACATCTAACATGGTTGTAATTTAATTTTTTTACAGGCAAGAACGTTTCATCAACAGACTTGTTGGTGCTCTGTCTGACCCGCGTGTCACCCATGAGGTCCGCTCGATTTGGATTTCATACTGGTCTCAGGTTCGACCTTCTTTCCTCAGTTATAATAGTTGACTGACCGGTTTGACTTAATTTTCGTTTTAAAGAATTTTTATAATAACATAATATATTGTTTTTGCAGGCTGACAAGTCTTTGGGACAGAAGCTAGCTTCCCGGTTGAATGTGAAGCCAAATTACTAAAGGAGAACATCAAAAGGACATGTTGGTTATAAATCCAGACTTTGGTATACAAGGTAGTCTAGAGAAGTCGTCGTTTGTGTTATCGAATGTGGTGTCAAAAATTCTAAGAGTCGTTTCTTTTATTATTGTAATGTCGAATAACTCGTATGATGCTTCTTCTAAATAAAGTTTGTGTCACTGAAATTTTCGATGATGGATTTATGTAATTAATTGCTATTTCTTGATGATTATAATAGTATAATATTACTATGATTTTAGTTAAGTTATAATAGGGGATATTTAGTGTAATCTGATAAAGGTACTATGATATGTCATAAGGTTTTAGAATAAAGTTGTGATTTGCAGTTAGTGGAAAATTAGCTTATGATAGCTATAAGCATTATTTGGCATTTGCTGTTGCAATATTTCATGTAAAAATACCTTAGGTTATACATAGAATATTGGTTTTTATAGGAGGATAGAGTCACAAGCAAATATGCATAGAAGTATGTGTTCTTGCTCTCTTAAGTTTAGTGTTTTATTTGGATTATCTTGAAGTTGACTTCGTGTAATCCGAGACATTGAAGGGTCTAAATACTTGTTTTGGAAAGTATGCAAGACTTGATCCATGTGTTTATACCGTATTCATCTAATTAATTATCTTTAGCCAAATATAACGTCCATTGGGTATGCCTTAATGGATGGGTTTTGTTGGTAATTTTAGTGTTATCGACATGTATTTTAGACTTTTAGTGTATTGGATTAACTTGTCAATCGAGATAATAATGCTAGAAATTAAACGAGTTAGGTGACGCGAAAATGCGAGCTCGATTTAATTCTAGATGTCATTTGAATTTATTATTTGCTTTATCTTGGGTTATAGTCAAGTGGGCTTGTTATTACTTGGGCTCATGTAATCGGGTTTTTAGTAATCCAATGCTCTACCTGGCTAGGCTCTCGGTCGAAAAGGGACAGAAGAGAACAAACGGTTATAGTAGTTTCTCTAAGGTTCTTCATCGATACAAAGGAAGATCGAAACTCAATTCCATGATCTGAATTATTTGTCTAATCCAATAAATCATCGTATGTAACCCACAAATATGTTTATAATGATTCATGATTCGGAGAATGATCCATATTTCAATTTCTTTATCTACAATTGCATACTAGTACCAAGTATTTTTTAACCGTTTAATTTTGGATTTTAGACTACAATATATACAACAAATTTTGCTTTTTAAAACGAGTTATAAAATCGTTTTTTTTTTCTTTTCTTTTTTTGTTTGAAATAGTAATTTGCACTTGAAATTCTTGGATTACATATTCTTACTACTGTTGAAAAATGGTTGTTGTAGCAAGCAAGCAAGTTGGCAAATTCAAGTTAGTTTATTTCTGTTTTGGGTATAAAAATGTTGACCACTCGTGGTGAATTGAATCTAGTGGAAGAGAATAAGAGTAGCTTTGTTTTATTCACTTCACAAAGATTTGTGGGGTTGGTTGGTTTAACACTTTAACCACACAAAACTAATCCCTACAGAGACCACTTATTTGTTTTCCTAAATATACCAATCGTACGATTAAAATCTTTTAAGCAATTAAAAACATATACATAAGGTAGATACCAAAGGGTTGGTATAAAGCATGCCAATGTTCATATTTGTGCGATGATTCTATGCAGGTTTTTTTATTCGTTCCAAAAATATATACAATATTATGCAGGTTTAATAGTTTAGAATATTCTGAATAATTTTTCCTGAATTGTGTACACAACACTTTTATTATTGGATTTAAGTATTTCAATGATACTTTTAAGGTAAATTGGATTTTAATAATCTCAATTGAATGTTAATGGTAGATAATAATCTCAACTTAGTTTATTTCCATCGGTGGTCCCAAATTTAAAAAAAGTTGGTTCTCAATGATCTTCCGTTAAAAAAACCTAACGGCGTTAAGTTTTTTTTCGAATTTCAAATTGATTTTTTAGGGCTTTCGATCGGAAGGGGGATACGAGTCGATTGACATAAAACTTAACTCGAAACGATGCTCCATATGGTTTGATTAGTGCTTCCAGTTGGGTGTTTTAACTTCAAATTAACAAAAATTAAGTTTTTGGAGTATCGTTTCGAGTTAAGTTTTACATCGATCGACTCATATCCTCCTTCCGATCAAAAGCCCTTAAAAAATTGGTTTGAAATTCGGAAAAAAACTTAACGATGTTAGGTTTTTTTTAACGGGGGACCATTGAGAGCCAAACTTATTTAAATTTGGGACAATTTGTGAGAATAAACTAAGATGAGATTATTATCGGTCAATAACAAATAGTTTAGATTATTAAAATCCAAATTGCCTACTTTTAAAATCTTTAATTGTAATATTCATAGACATAACAAGCATGTGTATGCTATTATGTTCTAAAACGTGTAAGAAATCGTATGTAAAATAAACCAAAGACCACCTTTATTCAGATGGGAACCATCATAACATATTGTAGAAACTTCACATCTCTTGTGAAAGAGTTTGTTACTTAAGGTTAAAACCGTCATAACCACTAGCTTGATTTAGTGACAAAGGTATATGGCCTTCAACTGAAAGGTTGTGGGTTCTAATCTCACTTGAGACGCTGAGTAAATAGGAGTTAGCCAATCCAAAAATAAGCTTAAAACCGTCGACAATTATTCAAATTACACTAGCGATAACTATATTAAGATGAAAGACCTTCTATAATAACTTGGTTATTTCTAATGATTGGGCAATTGGCTGTGATTAACAGGTTAGCAGTAACTCGACTATTGTTGATTGTCCAAGTTGTTGCTGATGCACACATACTATTGATACACAGTTACTGCCAATAGAAGTTACTTGCAATTATCTTTTGATGGGCCACTAGTCAAAGATGATACTTGATACTAACACTGACAAACACCCCCCCCCCCCCCCTCCGGCGAGCTGTTTGTCGATGCATGAAAAGAAAAAAAAAATTCAACGAATGTGTACCCCACATCTTCTCATAACCTATATAACTTTTATTCTTAATCCAATTCCATCCCAAGAGCACTAGTCTTACTCATATCTTTTTTTTTTCTTATAGCATCCCTTGCTTATCACTTTTAAATTAATGTTAGTTCTAAGTGATTAATAACAAGATAACTCTTCTTTAATTATTAGTAAATTAAGTGACTTTAAATCATCAAGTCTTTGAATACTCAACGCTTGGATTATACCATTGTCCGTATTAACCAAAAGTCTTTGGACATGGTCTCGACTTATATGATGGCAAGGTTAGGACTATCAAACACCGGGCCAACTGTTTCTCAGGGATTTGATATCCAAAGTTGATCGTTACTGTGTTTTAAAGTGCTTTTAAACTATGGTGTAACCAAAAGAAGCATTAAGTGTATAGTGAGGTGGCATCCACATAGCATATACCGTTGCCACATCAGCTTTCAATATAGGCTGTTGGTGAATAAAAGTTTGTAACATGTTGCTTATTTTTTTAGTTTATATATCTTGCAACAACAGATTTTATATGAGGTTCATTGGTTCATGAATAAGAACTCATAATAATTTTTGGTGGACACATTGTAAAGAAAAATAAATTAATCTACATGGAAATGTGAAAATGAAAATAATAAAAATGAGATTAACCCAAGTTAAAATCAAAGTACATAATTATTATTAATAACAAAAGCAAATTAAGCAACATGGAAAGGTGAAAATCATTTTGTTTTCTTTGATATCCATCCGATGATCTTCTTATTTTGTTTCTTCATTAGCTTGATTCGTTTGTATTCATGTTTTAACTCTTCATGATGAAATTCCTCCCATTTTTGTTCTATCTCCTCCAACTCTTTTTGAGGCAGGCGCGCTACTAAGCTTGTTCTGAGATTGTTTATTATTATCTTACGTCCCGCAACTCCAAGCTCAACATCGGCGTACATTTCCTCTATGCAACAATTCATAAATGGATACTTATCCCCAAAAATAGCATCATTATCAACACTATGAGCGGCGCCTTCGTTCTCTTTGTTGACACAATCTGAGCTTGTTCGCCTTTTCTTTTTTGATTCAAGTGCCTTTGTCAAGACAACGCCACCATAGACCGATCTTGCGAAGGCTTTTTTGTTAGCCATTTTTTTTCTTATGAAAATTTAAAAGAGAATGGATGCTATTTATATACATACGAAAAATGAATATTTATGGATATAATCTCTCTTAGTTTTGTGAATATATGGTGTATCACGTAATTACAGAAAGTATATTATGAGACTATATGTTTAGTCATATATTCTTCTAGCATCATACTAATTTTTACTAATATTCTATGATTAACAACCAAAAATACGACATAATTTGTTTATATATATATATATGCAACAATATTTAAAGCAGTGAATAACTGTAAACTTACTGTCAAATTACAATCATGTAAATTATATTAACTAATGCCAAAATTAAGAAGACTTGATTTCTTGCCTAATTAATCATCAATTATACATGTTAAGAATCATTATGCCTAGTATAGGCGGGCATAAAAACCGGTTAAATCGTACGGACTCGACGATCCGAAACGTTTTGGAACCCATTGTATAGGAACTGATTTGGATAGAAAAAACCGACGGTGTGGGACCGGTTTGTAGTTTTTTAAGAGGAACCAGTTTGAAACCGACTATTCACGAACTGATATATGATATCTGGACCATTGGTTAAAAGATCGGTTTGGAACTGATGCTCATAACCAATTTATGCATGTATTTTTGTATCTATGTAAATATGATGTATGTTAAAATATGTATATTTATGTAGTATGTTAGGTACCCGTATATTATACGCGTTAAATAAATGTAAAGAAAAAATGAATTGTTTTTGAATCAAAATTGTATAACACACCTATGTGTAAACGTGTTATACACATTTAATTAATAAATGATATAATGTGAAAAGGAAAAAAGACAAAATGAGAAAAAACAACATTTGAAACTCGAAAAATGAATAAGAATATCAAATTGAAAAAAATGTGTAGCAAATGTAGCATGATACTACACGTTTGCCATGCATTTCCGATGACTTGGGTTTGTTTTTTTAATTCATGAGGCTCAAATGTATGTTATGTATTTGTTACGCATTTTTGAATTAACTGATTTAACCAAACTGAAAAAACCAAATCAAAACACTAACCCGCGTTTCTTTTAACTCAAAACAGTTTTACATTACATTGTTTTAGACATATGTCAATTTGTAATGATTTTGAATATATTTGAGTTTAAAATGGTAAAAATTGTTTTGTGAATGAACTTGTGGTCGTTTAAATAGGTTTTGTCACTTTGTGACTTTTTAAGTATTTTTTAGCAGATTAAAAATTGGATAATTATGTTTTTCTTAACATATAATTTAAAAAGATAAATTTGTCAGAGAACAATTTATATATGTGTCAGAAAACAATTTATATAGGTGTCTGTAACGGCATAACTTTTATATGTGTCGGAATTACGTCGGTATACAATTTATGTATGCGTTAGAATTGCGTCGTAAAACTAAAAACTAATGCCATATTTAACAATTTGATTTTTTTTTTAAAACTAATACGGTAATTATAAGTATTAGAAGTTGTTAAAAAGTGTCATGAATTTGCGACAAAATGATGGGTCAGAATTGCGTCATAATTTGCTTTGGAATTGTGTCATAAATGAATTTCCAACTAGGGTTTTACGGCATGCACAAATAAGAATGTGAATTCGCTATGCAAGTTTAGGTTAATTTATGATGTGAAATAGTAAGTGAGTTAACATTAATACACGCTTGACACAATGTAAATTTACAGCCACGGATTTACAAGAATGTGAATATAAATTAGTTCACATGTAAGTTAATGTTACAAATGTAAAGTCACATATGAATTAATAATGTTAGATTACATGTAATCTACTATTAAAATTCAATAGTTAAACACCCAAATAAAACTATATCAAACACCCCCTTGTATATATATCAAAAATAGGAAAATAAAAAGAAAACTAATAAAGAAGATTACAAATTCTTCGAAAGAGATTTTTTTTTTTTTTTTTTTTTAACAAGTGAAGTCGTGGACAATCTCCAAAGTCCCACCTTGCTCGTGTTAGTGCACTGCTTTTCAACAAGGTGGACCACAAAGAACACCAAGTCCACTATGTTTATATGAATTTTAAAATTTTATTATTTAAATTATAATACTTTGGAAGAACTTAATTAATTTTTTGTTAAATAGAGATTAAGAATTTTAAAACTGGTATTTAATTTGTACCGGATTTGAAAAAAAAATAAACAGTCAATTGTTTGTATGGGAGATTCAATCGAGTTAGATAGCTTACCCTGTAACTTTATATAAAAATAACCCATAAGAATATGATTCCACAATATAAAATTATCTAAAAGTTAATCAATAATAGAAAAAAGAATATAAAAGCACTTTACTTTCAAAAACTAATTCAAAAGTTTACTCGAATTAATATTAATCATTAGGTTAAAATTAATTTTGTAATAATGATTAGATTTTGGTTTAAAACAAATTGTGCGGCGACAATAATGATGATCATGTATGGGAAACTTTTGCAAGTGTGGTAATAATAGAATATCATCTAAGTGTATTGAGTTTACATATAACTTTTTAATGATCAACGAATAAAGTCTCGTTATCCAGGTAATCAAATAGTAAAACGCGATCATATACGACCACAATCGCAGACGGTAAGCTCACCATCTTTTGTTTCGGGGAAACCCACAACTCAAAGGCTCACCGTTGTAAAACCCGGTTGGGATCGGATTCGAACCTGAGACTTTGTGGCCTCCACCCCAAATCTTTACTTCCCTTCGAATACTGGCGAGCTAAAGTTAATTTTTTTTAACAACAAATTTCATTAAAACAACGAAACCGAACCCATCCTACCGAGAAGCTAGTAAGGGCCGAGAACAACCAAAACAAAAATTACAAAGAGAAATTATCCCAACTAGAACAATCTATATCCAATCTCTTTGCTCTATTTTTTACCCAAAGAAACTTAACACATTTATCTTGCCGAGAAAGTTTTGATCTTCATAGACACGTTCTCAAATATGAGCTTGTTTCGAGCTCTCTCAATGCTCCATATCACACCATCATTATCGACTACATCATTTGCCTCCTATTAGCATATTGAGTTTATACTAATAATAATTTAAATTACTAAGAATATAATAACCTTGAAAACCTCTATATAGAATACTAGTTTAAGGCACATGTACTACATGAGTAATTCTGAAAAATAAAATATTTAATAAATAATCAGTATACAAGAAACAATAAACCTGCTAAACACTATTAATACGTACAGTCGTTGTATAATAGTTTTTAAAACAATTTTAAAGTAAAAAGATAATTATAAATATCAAATGTTTGAAAAAAAATAGAAAATAAATATTAAATTAACAAATTTTAAAGCCTTAATTTTAAGAATGATAGGTATTATTTTACTATTATAAATTTGTTAAAAAAGATGATGTTTAATATAAGAGTGAGAAATGACAAAACTTGTAACCTTTTATTAGAGAGTATGGATATGGATAAGAATTTGCTAGCCGAAAGGTCAACAAACCCCTCCTCTCAAACCCCATGTTCCCAAAGGGATCTTGGATTTTCAAAAATATGTTTTTTACTCTTAGAAGAATATACAAAGTACAAACAATTTTATAATGCAAATTTTAAGGGTGAATGTAAAAAATGTATATAGCTTTCATGATTATCTAATGTTATGACTCCAAAATCTATTAATGTAGGTTTTAAAAGAATTAGTTTTTCAATATAAAAGACTAGCGGCATAATTTGTTACCTGTTTACCTTGTATTTCAATGTATAATAAAGTTATTAAATACTTTTCGATCTATGAGAAGTTTTTTTTAGGAAATTAAGCTTCAAAATCAACCCTATAAAACCATTTGCATACAAATCATAAGTCAATCGTTTATTACTTCCACAAGCAAATCGATTTTTATCTATTACATACCGTTTCAGAAATGTGATTACCATTTTTATCTCTCCAACTAAGCGTAATCGATCAAGTTGTAGGCTTTGTAATGATTGCATTGTAAAATTGACTAAGTTTAGAGTTGAAAAATACGATTAGCGCTTATCTTTGAATATTCTTTCTTTTGAAAGATTCTAAAACCTATTAACAATTTAGATGTTTATAAATAGCCATTTTTTATACGATTGCAATTTGAAAGGCCATTCGGCTCAAGACTTTGTTAATATTTTTTTTCTCAACAATCGGGCTTTAAGATGTATGTAGAATATTTATTAATTTTCTATTCTTATTCTAATTCTTCAAATATTACATAATCCTTGGACGCCTCTTCTATATATCCTTTGCATTCTTATTCTTACTATTCGTCTATCATAAGAGCATTTAAATTAAGAAAGATCCGATTATAATAAAGTGGTAGGCAACAAGCTACGCCACAACTCTTTTTTTGAATGACAAAATCGAATGTTCAAATTACAAAATTATACTTGGAGGGAACAAGCAGATAATGTGGGTTTGGGTCAAGTTCCAGGTTGTGATCTAATATTCTTTAAACATGAATACATGATAATGAAAAAAAAGAATCAATAACCGTGTGTTTGTTAATCCTGCAAGGAGAGTCAGAAGATGACATGATTCAGATGTTGATCGGTTCCCGTTTATGATGTATTGGATGATAGCGAAATTATGAGAGAGAAAGAGAGGACCTATTTGTGGTGATTGATTAATATTTTTCTCTTTAGTTATCTCTTTATTTATATATACCTAAGGCTAGAGGTGCACAAATCGGTTTTTTTTTAAAAAAAACCTTGGTCCGGAAAAAAACCGGTTCGGTTAATAACCGGACCGGTTAATAACCGGTTTGTGTATGTAAAAACCCTAACCGGTCTAACCGGTTAGGACCGGTTTAGAAACCGGTTTGAACCGGTTATTAAACCGGTTTTTTTTATTAACCGATTTTTTAAAAACCGGTTTTTTGGTTAACCGGTTTTTTTTTTTTTTTTTTTTAAATAACCATTATTTTTACACAGTATAAACAAACCGGTAACTACGATGCAAACCGGTAACTACAAGGCAAAACGGACTGACCGAAGCCATTATTTGCTTTCGTTGTTAGGGTTCTTTGCTTGGAAGATTAAAAACACATAACTTTCATTTATAGTTTTTACAATAAAAATACAAACATTAAATCGTTATCGCATATTCGTAACTCAAAAATACAAACACTAAAGAATGCTTAGACACGATTACATGAACAACTTGCTGTTTCTTACTCATTATTTGCCTCCATGTTTGCTGTTTCTTTAACTAATTTTCTTC
Organism: Bidens hawaiensis; assembly: GCF_021521415.1. Classification (NCBI taxonomy): domain Eukaryota; kingdom Viridiplantae; phylum Streptophyta; class Magnoliopsida; order Asterales; family Asteraceae; genus Bidens; species Bidens hawaiensis. Next base: position 38,067 of record NW_027498949.1, read on the forward strand.
GCTACCCGATCCCGAGCTATTCCTTAGGTAATCGTCGTACGCGGCTTCTTCATCGGTCATTGGTTGAGTGTGTCCTTGATTGACCTCGTCTTCATACAAGCCCGCCTCATACTCCATTTCCCCCTCGAGTGAGCGTTGATGTTGTGCCCTATCTAAAGAGTCCAAGTAATCCTTGTAGCAAATCGACATCTCTACAGCTGGTGGAGTGAGTCGAGTCCTCCTAATCGATATAACCCTGCCAGAAACAGAAAAAGCAGACTCCGAAGCTACCGTGGAAGCTTGGACCGTTAGTAAATCTTTGGCCATGGCGGCGAGGATCGGAAACTCATCCTCCTTACCTCTCCACCAAGCCAGCAAATCAAGACTTCTAAATTCATCCGGAGTCATGTGTTTCACAAAGTTGGTACCACCATACCTTCCAAGTTCACTGCTTGGGGTGTTTACCTTTTGACGTTTACCGGCGTCTTCCCAAATCATGTAGTACATCCCCATTTCAAGGTCGGTTTGGGATTGGGATTGGGCAACAGCTCTTAACGAGTCATGAATTTGGGAAGACGACCCGTATTTTGTAAGGTAAACATCATACATGTTTGACAAGGTGGTGTTGAAAGCATTCTTTAAAGTTTGGTTATAATAGGGGTTTTGATCGTCGTTTAACTCTAGCTCGTCACAAATTTTTTCTATTAAAGCTTCAACACCACCAACATTGATGCAAGGGTTTAACGCAGCAGCACATGTCAAAACAGCGGGTAGTTCTTGAAAATATTTTCTAAATTTTTCTTTCATTTTTACACCCATATCAAAATAAGGTGCACCCCTACAATGAAGTTCACTCAACTTTGTGCACATGACAGCAATTTTTGGTAAAGCAATGGGGCTTGTTGGATAGTAAACCCCGGATAAACTAGTTGTGCAAGATTTAAAAATTTGAAGGACCTCCGTAAAGATCTCAATCAATAACCAGTTTCTAGGATCGTACGGTGCACATTTACCCCTACTTGACAAAATTTGATGAAACGCAATTAATGATTCTTTTTGTTGGATGGCTTTCTCAAACATATCACAAGTCGAGTTCCATCTTGTTGGACAATCCCAATTTGGCCCCAACCATTGACAATTAGCTTCTACACAAAATTTTTTGTATCTTGAAAATGTTTTATTGTTGCTAAAAACATCTCGTAACATTCTTTTAAAATTGTTTCTTTGCGTTTCGATCACGTTTAACCCATCTTGCACGGCCAAGTTGATAATATGTGCAATGCATCGGCTATGAAAAAACGCTCCATCACAAATAGGTTTATACTTTAATTTTAAATGGCCAACCGCGGCCGTATTGTTGGACGCGTTATCAAACGAAATTGAAAAGATTTTATGTTCAATCTTGTATTGTCGAATGACTTTATCCAAGAGTTTAAAAATATTTCTACCCGTGTGCGGGTAATCAAACAATTGAAACGCAACGGTTCGTTTCATCATTTGCCACGACTCGGGGTCAACCCAATGAGCCGTCACACAAATGTATGAGTCAGGCGAACCATTAGGTACCGACCACACATCCGTTGTTAAGTTTACACCAGTTTGTAAGTTTGAAAAGTATGAAATTAGTTCGGATTTAGCGTTTTTCCATGCTTTAAGACAATCTCTTCTAAGGGTCGAACGACTTACGTGTTGGTAGCGTGGTTGAACATACTTTTGCATCATCTCCGTGAATTGAGGGTTGTCGAAGTGGTTGAAAGGAAGTGTTTGTTGAATCACAAAGTTTGAAAACTGTTGACGTACCGCTTCAAGGTCGTACGTAAACACCGTTCCTTGATTCGTCATCTCCGGCTGCGAACTACTTCCCGATTCGTCCTTCAAGGCCTTGCAAAAGGGCCTTTGTACATGCGCTTTTAAAGTGGAGTTTGCATCTTTGCCATAAAACTTCAAACAATGTTTGCATCGAGCTTTTTGGCTACCGTTAGACATTTCGCATAGGTCGAAATGTTGCCAAACATCTTGGTTTCGTTTCGTGGGGATGACCCGAACGACCGTTTCTCCGGTGTTCGAGGCACCCATGTTGACGGATGAAGCAGCACTTTGGGAGGCCATGATAATCGACTACGAAATAAGAGCGTATGGAGTGGTAATGTGGTATAATTGAGCGTGAGATAACAAAATAATCGCGTATGAAATAAACGTTTAGAGCGTTTGAAGCTGTATAATCGAGTGTGATCTAACCAATACCCAACCTAAACTATATATAGATGTTTGTGGGGGTAAAATGGTAAAAAAAAAAAAAAAAACGGTCAAAAAAAAAACGGCTATATAGCCGTTACACAACGGAAAAAAACCGGTTTTTAACCGGTTAACCGGTTATGGAAAAACCGGTTAACCGGTTTTTTTACAACGGTCAAAAACCGGTTTATAAAAAAACCGGTTAACCGGTTATTAAAAAAAACCGGTTTTTTTATAACCGGTTTGTAAACCGGTTTTGGCTCTAAAATGTGTAACCGAAATACAAACCGGCGGTTTGTAAACCAGTCAAACCGGTTTTTAAAAAACCGGTTTTCTTAAAAACCGGTTTCCGGTTTAAACCGTCAAACCGGTTCCCGGACCGGTTTTTTTGACCACCTCTACCTAAGGCCTCTCAGTATACTATTACAACCCATGCGTTAAAGCTGACATGGAGCTGTGAAAGACGTTAAATATCACTCCCTGCCTAGCGTTAATTGCGTTAAACTTGACATGGGTTAAGCTCTTAACGTGTTAAAAGTAGTGGTTGAACTATATGACCCCCAATATTTTAATACACCTACACATAGAGTTATTTATGTTAAGAAATTAGTGTTTCCATTTTTTAATATATACCAGGATTTAGGATCTTGTGTTTCGCAACGGGACTGTTAAGTCGAACAAAAAACATAAGTAAACTATAAACTCGTTGCAAGTCGACGCGAAGCCAATCTGTATCAAGTTACGACATCAAAACTAAACAATATAAATAAACCCTTCAATATCAAAATACAACAAATTATATCATATGTAGAACCAAATAAACATGCATGTTACAGTTGTGAACTAACACAAATTCGGTTAGTATCAGCGGTACCAACACAAATTAATAAACATAAATTAGTAAGCCAAAAAAAATATTTTAAGGCGAGGTATCAAACGTTAAACTCGAATATAAAACCATGCAACGATTTGATATATTTAAATCATGAAAAAAGTCTTAGTCGTTGTAAAGCTGATACATGTAAAGCGGATAGTTGACCAAATTTAGCGTGTGGCACCCAACCCGATATTTGCACAAAATTACTATAAGAAAATACTAAGCAAAGTTTAAGAAAATAGTTTAATCAACCGACAAATAAAACATATAAGGTCGATACATGTCCAAAGTTAATGTTTAAAAATATAGTTTTTTAAATATTTTAATTAGTTTAAACAAAAAGTAAAATAAAATAAATAATTGTCATTTGTATATATGAAATTAGGGATTTAATGGCTAATGATTTAAGGGTTATGTTTCATAAAATATTAAAATATTGAATATTAAACTGAATAGTAATTTAAAGAGGAGGATGGGATCTCTTTTTTAATATATATATATATATATACATATATATATATATATATATATATGGTATTGGATCATTTCAGAAGTTTTTTTACAGTGAGAAGTGCGAGAAGTGAAGGTGTAACTCCATTAATCCCTAATTTCACTCCTTTTTTTATGTGTAGGTGCATATGTATGTGTGTAGGTACGTATGTTTGTATATGTGTACGTATGTTTGTATGTGTGTAAATACATAGGTTTGAATGTAACTCGGTACATTTATATGTTTGTAGGTAGGTTTGAATGTGTAATTAAGACATATATACAACCAAGCTACATATATGTATGTAACATCATATGAAAGAGAGTGAAATTAGAGATTAATGGAGTTATACATTCACTTCTCGCACTTCTCGCTGTAATATCACTTCTCACAAGATCCATCCCCATATATATATATATATATATATATATATATTAATATGCTTATGTTTACCTTATCAGAGATTTTTGTTTGCTTTAAATTAACTTAAATAATTAATGAAATACAAATTATATTATTTATTCTTGTATTTAAATTAATTGTTTAATAATAAAATAATTAAAAAATACATGTGAGGTGGAGTTACGAGGATTAACCCATTTTCTTATGGTGAAATAAAGTGAAAGAAAAAAAATGAATGATGTGATATTTTAATGAAGTTAAAAGAAGTTAAAGTATACTTCATAACCTAAGAAGAGATCCAATTAGAATAATAAAAATAATTACATTCATCATACCATTTATCTTATAGGATATTTGAATAAGTGATCTTTTATTGATTAGATAAATAATAAGAAGGGTATATGAATTATTTAATCTTACATTATGATCCAACTAGTATCCATCACTTCATCAGTATCATCTTTGGCAACATTATTCTATCAATATTAAACTTATAGCAATTCTGATTATGAACTCGTGGTGGTATAACGACTGTTAAGTGGCAGTCGATGGAATGGTTTTTTGGAGGAATGCTTAAGCAAAACTCTGAAGCCAGCGTGGGCCTGGTTAAGACAACATAGTATGCCCAAAATAGAGCAACTGGACTCTCCAAATTAGAGAGTACAGTGGCCCCCTAACAAACAAGAAAATCGTCGTATGAAGAAGAAGAAGAAAGTAACTTAAATTAGGAAATTAGGGAATCCAAATAACTCTTTTTCTAACAACAAATTGTAACATCCCCAAATTTTCGATCCAAATATGATAAGTTAGTAAAAGTAAAGGGATTAAAGATGAAAATTATGATTTATTAACCCATCGCGATACGCGATGGGCATAGCCAAGGAGACATCGTGATACGCGATGGAACGTCATAGAAACCCAAAAAGGGCGGTGTCGCCATACGCTACGTCCCAAGACATTAAGCCATCGCGATACGCGATGACACGTGTCCACCACGTGGCAAAACGTGGTAGATGTGTCTAAGATGACATGTGTCCACCACGTGGAAGATGTGTCAGGCCACGTGGCGACACGTGGCACTCTCTGAACAGCATGAGTCATCGTGATACGCGATGACCGTGAGAAATGGTCCATCGCATATCGCGATGGAGCCCAGTATCAGCTATAAATAGTAGCGATTATGGTTCATTCTCATCATACCACCCCACTCTCTCTCTAGAGATACTTTCTCTTTTTACATCGTTTTGCGTGCCACCAACCTCCTCGTTTTTCTTGCCAAAAACCCGACATTATACCTCGTAACCGTGACGATCCCGAAGATGTCTTGAAGTACGTGCCGACATGAGTCGACCCGACGTCCTGCCTCGAAATGCGCACCGACAAGTTTTGAAGACTGGTGTGCCTCGATTTGCGTGCAAAGGAGTTGTTGATCAAGATTCTCAATATACGTGCAAACATCGAAGTGTTGCCCGAGAGTCTAGAAAATAATAAGCCGAGTAAGGTAGGGGTTCTGCCCAAATAAAACATTATTATTCAAAGGCTTAGACCCTAGTCAGGGGTATAGCCTAGACCTTGATCAAATTAAAAGATAACAATTAAATAAGATTTCCTTATAATTAAGAAATACAAGATTATATAAACAAAGGTTATAACTAAAATATAATTTTTTCATGGTTAAGAAATGTATGTATCACATACATGATGATATAGTTAAAATAATATTTCTTCAAGAGTAAGAAATATAAGCTTTACCTACAATAGGTATAGTAAAAAATAATGTTTCTTTATGATTAAGAAACATAAAATTTTATATACAAAGGTTATAGACAAATGACGTTTCTTCTTGAAGAAGAAACATATCATAGGCATTTCGTCTTGAAGAAGAAACATAGCACATGATTAGCAAATAAAGAGAAAGAATTCATGTTCAAAATGTTTTATTCAAACAAAAGATCAATCAAGGTTTAAAGCTATCAAAACCAGACTAAAGGTCTGTAGTTGGATTAAAAGACGATCCGGATATTTATATAAATCTATTTTATTATAGGTCAATCAATCATTCATTCATTCACAAAGGTTTTCAAACGAGATCACCACATCATTCAGAACAGACAGTAACAGGTCAATACGTTAAACCTTTTTAGTCAAGATAAACATGTTGTTTATCTTATACAAAGACAGTCAAATAAAGATTTATGGGATTACATGATCCCTATTAAAATACAAGATAGAAAATAAAAGCAAACTAAGACCGAGTACACATGTGCCTGGATCCAAACATAATTAATCTAGTCTATCAATCAAGGCTACGTGACCGCAGACTAGAGATCATAATAAAAGTTCTCCAATGTGCGTCAGTTCCCAGAGACCCGTAATTGTGTGTGTATGGCAGTGGCACAATCCCAGAAATAAGAAGACGTTTCTTGTAACACCCCGACCAAAGGCGGATTATACATCGGGGCGCCACATATTGTTTCATTACTCGTGACACTATTGGGTGTCAATATTTAATAAATACATTTATTCGCGCACGCGCAAGGTAAACAAGATAACATAAAACATCATAAATCAATATATTATAAATCATAATATTCGAACAGCAAAGACTTGTCTTGATACATTTTAATCTAGGTCCAAAATAATGAAAACTTCCTACGTGTCCACAAGCTCCAAAACAGCTACTGCAAACCTGAACATGTGTTAAAATAAACGTCAAACACTTGCGTGTTGGTGAGAAATCAAGTTTAATACAATACATAGATAACAATAAATCTGCGCGCAACACGTGTATGTCTGGTGTTTAACAAGGGTGCAATCAGATTGTGATCAAGCCTAGATAGATCATAGCTCATAGTTCATAGTTCAATCCGTGCTCCCAATTGAGCACAAAAACGAGAAAACATCTGTGCAAGTGTAAACAAAGAAAACCGTAAACGATAGGTCTCCCGTGTTCATCTAATGGATCCATGAAAACTGCGGAATAGGCCGAACAAAGCGGTTAATGATACACACATACAAATAAACAGCCAAGTAAACGTCCTCAACACATGGGATACTGCGCGACTAAAGCTCATAAACAAGTTTAAGACTCTAAGTTTGTATGAACACATGAACATCCCAAAACATTAAAAGCAAAAAGGGATTAGGTACGAGATTACTCACTTGATAAACGATGCGGTGTAAGATAAAGCAAGAACCAACTTTAAACAAGCACAAGTTAACCTATAATTAAAGATTATTGTTTTAATGATTTGTTTTAAGTCTTGATATAAGTTAGCATAAGTAAATTATTATATATATATATATATATATTACCGGAAAAGCAGGACAGAACAGGGAGGAAGACGGAGGCAGAGAGGGAGGCGGCAGAGAGAGCAAGGAGAACAGGAGAGATTAAGTGTTTTGTGTGTGTAGTGTTAGGAAAAATAATACTATTATTTATAGAGAAACCCTAGGGAACACAATCCCTAGAAAAAGGGGAAAAGATCTCAAAAAGCAAAAGATTCCAAAAGCAAAAGATATCAAAAGATATGGCAGCAGGGAAAAAGAGAAAAAGCTGACAGGGAACAGTAAAAAGGCATGGGCAGTTCAGAAAAAGGTACTGGTCAAGCATGGAAAAAGCAGATCTCAAAAGATAATGTCAGTCACTTTTTCTGCCAACCAATGGGGTTGGTGCGCATGCTGCGCCAAAAGTGGCTTTTCAGACATAAAGCAGATTAGGTCAACAGCACAAAAGATAAGACAACACAAAAGCAAACGGCTAGATTAAACAGAAGAAAACTCAAAGGGTTTAGCGCGAGAAGGCTCGAGCGCGAAGGCAGACACAGAAGGTCAAGAGAGCGCGAGCGCGAAGGCAGACAGAACCAACCTTAACGCGTCGCGGAAAGAACTACATTTCTAAGCGCGCCGCGGGAAGAATCACATTTCTTAGCGCGCCGCGGGAGGAACTAAAATTCCTAGCGCGCCGCGGGAAGAACTATAATTCTTCGCGCGTCGAGGGATGAACTACGATTCTTAGCGCGCTGCGAGAAGAACTACAAATCCTTAGCGCGTCGCGGGAAGAACTACCGTTCTTAGCGCGCTGCGAGAAGAATTACAATTCTTAACGCGCTGCGAGAAGAGTTCGTCTCGCGTATCGCTGTAACAGATGGTCTTCACGCAGGATTCCTTGTAAGGGGTCTGGCGCGTGGAGCTGCGCAGACAACCTTAGGCGGGAAGGAACAAAGGACAAGCAAAGAGTTAGAAGAAAAAGAGGGAAACAAGGCGTAAGGGCGGGACGGCGACAAGAGGGAAAAGAAGGCGGAAAGAGAGAAGGAGAGGGACGGGACGGCGGAAAGAAAGAGAGAGAAAGTGGCGGGAAGGAAAATATATTATTATTATTAAAAATAAAGTATAAGTATAAATAAATATTAAATCATAAAAGAAAGAGATCGGATCGGAGAAACGGGTACCTGGGTCGGGTCGGATCGGGGCAGATGTCACAGTCTCCCCTACTTTAAGAAATTTCGTCCCGAAATTTATCTCTAAGTAGGTTGCGCAGAGAACAGGTGCGGGTACTTGATCTTCATTTGATCTTCCCTTTCCCATGTAAACTCGGCTCCGCGCTTGGACTCCCAGCGAACTTTCACGATAGGGATACGACTGCGCTTGGTTTGCTTTACCTCGCGATCCATAATCTCAACAGGCTTCTCAACGAAATGCATAGATTCATCAACTTGAACTTCATCTAGTGGAATGTGAAGGTTCTCGTCAGCTAAACACTTCTTGAGATTGGATACATGGAACGTTGGATGCACATTACTGAGCGCGGGCGGCAGGTCTAGTCTGTAGGCAACTTTTCCTACACGCGCGAGAATCTTGAATGGTCCAACATATCGAGGAGCAAGCTTACCTTTCTTCCCAAAGCGGACAACACCTTCCAGGGCGACACTTTGAGGAGAACAAGATCACCAACTTGAAATTCGAGAGGCTTCCGCCTACGATCTGCGTAACTCTTCTGTCGGCTTCTGGCAGTCAGCAGATGATCACGGATCTTGGCGATTTTATCGGTTGTCTCTTGAACAAGTTCGGGTCCTGTGATTTGAGCTTCTCCCACTTCGTTCCAACAAATCGGGGAGCGGCACTTACGACCGTAAAGTGCTTCAAATGGGGCCATACCGATACTGGAATGATAGCTGTTATTATAAGAGAACTCAATCAAAGGCAGGTGTGAATCCCAATTACCTCCAAAATCAAGAACACAAGATCGGAGCATATCCTCAAGAGTTTGAATAGTTCGCTCAGACTGACCGTCAGTCTGAGGATGATATGCCGTACTCATGTCCAAGCGAGTTCCTAGCGCAGATTGGAGAGATTTTCAAAAGCGAGATATAAAACGGCCATCACGATCGGATATGATGCTCAAAGGAGTACCATGGCGGCAGACAATCTCTTTGACATAAAGCTGCGCGAGCTGCTCAACACGGTAGTTTTCACGAATGGGCAGAAAGTGAGCAGACTTAGTCAAACGATCCACTATTACCCAAATGCTATCATGTTTGCTTGCTGTCAAAGGTAACTTGGTAATGAAGTCCATCGCTACACATTCCCATTTCCACGTAGGAATTTCTGGTTGTTCGAGCAAACCAGATGGGCGTTGGTGTTCAGCTTTCACTTTAGAACAAGTCAGACATTTAGCTACGAACACAGCAATATCCTTTTTCATACCGGGCCACCAATAAGTAATGCGCAAATCCTTGTACATCTTATCAGCGCCAGGATGAACGGAATATCGAGATTTGTGCGCTTCACTCAGGATATCAGCGCGAAGATTCTCATCAAAGGGAATCCAGATGCGATTGAGATAGCAGAGAATTCCACCCAGATTAGGGACAAAATGCGCTTCCGCGCCACACGCTAACTCGGCGCGAAGGTTACCATTACTGATGGATGCGCGCTGCGCGTCACGAATACGCGATTCAAGGTTGCTTTGGATCGGCGCAAAGTGAAGATGCGTGCGCGGCAAGATACAGTTAAGCTGGCAGGGTTTTCGGCTGAGCGCATCGGCTACCACATTAGCCTTACCAGGATGATACCGGATCTCACAATCGTAATCGCTGATGAGTTCGTTCCATCGGCGTTGCCTCATGTTGAGTTCCTTTTGATCAAAGATATGCTGAAGGCTTTTATGGTCGGTGTAGAGGATACACTTAGTACCATAAAGGTAGTGTCTCCAGATCTTCAAGGCAAAAACAACTGCACCAAGTTCGAGGTCGTGAGTTGTATAATTCTTTTCGTGAACCTTAAGTTGCCTTGATGCGTAAGCGATAACCTTGCCTCGTTGCATAAGAACACAACCGAGACCTTGGTTGGATGCATCGCAATACACGACAAAATCTTCATTACCCTCGGGTAGCGCAAGGACAGGAGCTTCACACAACAAACGCTTGAGCGTCAGAAAGGCTTCTTCTTGCTTCGAGCCCCAAATATACGGTTTACCTTTGTGCGTTAGAGCTGTTAAAGGCAAAGCGATCTTCGAGAAGTTCGAAATGAAGCGCCGGTAATAACCAGCTAAGCCCAGAAAGGAACGGATCTCAGAAGGAGAGGATGGCGTAATCCAGTTCTTGATTGCTTCAATTTTGGATGGGTCGACATGAATACCCATCTTGTTAACAACATGACCAAGAAACTGTACTTCATCAGACCAGAATTCACACTTGGAAAGCTTAGCATAGAGTTGCTCAGCTCTAAGCTTTTGCAATACCAATCGGAGATGTTGCTCATGCTCGGCCTTGGTCTTAGAATACACCAGAACATCATCGATAAACACGATCACGAATTTATCCAAGAAAGGCCTACACACCCGATTCATTAGATCCATGAAAACGGCGGGTGCGTTGGTTAAACCGAAGGACATGACCAAGAATTCAAAATGGCCATAACGAGTTCGAAAAGCAGACTTCGGAACATCTTCATCGCGGATGCGCAACTGGTGATAACTAGAGCGGAGATCAATCTTCGAGAAACAAGAGGCACCTTGGAGTTGATCAAAGAGGTCGTCAATACGCGGTAAGGGATACCGGTTTTTAATGGTGAGTTTGTTCAACTCGCGGTAATCAATACACATGCGAAACGATCCATCTTTCTTTTTAACGAACAACACCGGAGCACCCCAGGGCGAAGAGCTAGGGCGAATGAATCCTTTAGCAGTCAACTCTTGAAGTTGGCTTGCCAATTCTTGCATCTCAGCGGGCGCAAGACGGTAAGGAGATTTAGCTACGGGGGAAGCACCAGGGACAAAATCAATACGGAACTCGACTTCACGAGCGGGAGGGATACCAGGAAGATCATCAGGAAAAACTTCAGGGAAATCACGCACAACAGGGATATCGCGAAGCTTCTTTTCTTCAGCAGGTTTAACCACATGAGCTAAGAATGCAATACACCTTTTTCGCATGAGTCTTCGGGCTTCGGCGCAAGACATAAGTTTATGACCGCGGGAGGGTTTTTCGCCGTAGATGTGAAGATCACCATTTTCTCGAGGAATGCGAATCAACTTCTTGGCGCAAATAACTTCGGCGCGATTATTCGAGAGCCAGTCCATACCAATGATAACATCAAAGCTTCCAAGAGGCATGGGGATGAGGTCGATCAGAAAATCGTTTTCGTTAAGGTTAAGCGTGCAATCTTTAATCACAGAGTTAATTAAAACAGTTTCGCCATTAGCCAATTCAACTGAAAAATTCTCTTTTAAATCGTTGCGCGGTCGCGCAAGCTTCTGTTCAAACGCGCGAGAAATAAAACTTCGATCGGCGCCAGTATCAAAAAGTACAGAAGCATAAAATCCGTTAAGCAAAAATGTACCATTAACTACGTCATTATTCGCTTGCGCTTGGTGCGCGGTTATGTTAAAAGCTCGTCCGCGCGTTACTTGGTTTGAAATCTGGTTCACCGGATTCGCTTGCGTAATCTGAACTTTTAGCCTTGGGCACGCGTTCCGGAAATGACTGGGATCACCGCAGTTAAAGCACGATCTGGGTCGTGGGTTTTGGTAGGTTGGTTGTGGATTCTGCGGGTAGACTGGTGGTGTTGGCGCAATTGGGTTGGCAAGAGGGACTCTACAGTATTCGGCAGAGTGACCAACGCGGCCACATCGGTTACATTGTCGACACGGGGTTTGGGTTGGGTGGTGAAGTCTACAGGTTGGGCAAAAGGGTTGATTTCCTGTGTAAGGTTTCTTAGGTGGCGGGGCAGGGAGTGCGGGATTGGTTAAGGCATAGTTGTGGACTACAGGAGGTGTTGGGTAGGTTGACAGTGGGTTAGGTGCGTAAACTGGAGGTTGATAAATGGGTTGCTGGACAATGGGCGGGTTGGTAAGCGCATAGGCCTTGCGCCTGCGCTTGAGGTTGTTACGGTTTGAGGGTTCTGGTTTGGTTTCTGTTGGTTCAGGGGCAGTCTTGGTGGGTTTGGTTTTCTCAGCTCCCCGCAGGAACAGGGTTCCTGCTCTGACATGGTTGTCGCTGAGCACAGCGGCCAACTCAATGGCGTCAGAGAGGGTTACTGGGTTTCTGGCCCATACAGAATCTTGAATTTCCATGGGGAGACCCCCAAGGAATTTCTCTATGGCTCGGCGGGAAGGGGTAACAAGGTGAGGGACAAGCAGGCTTAGTTCATGGAAGCGCGTCGCGTACTCGCGCGCTTCGCCACTGTATTGCTTAAGATTCCAAAATTCTTCCTCCAGGCGCTTAACTTCGTTGGGAGGGCAGAATTCTCGCGTCAGAATTTCCTTGAATTCCTCCCAGAGCATGCTAGAAGCAGTTTCTGCGCCACGCGCATGAGCTACTCCATTCCACCATGTAAGCGCCCTTGCTTCCAGGACACTGGAGGCATATAGGGTTCGTCTGTCTGAGGGGCATTGGGTGTGGAGGAAAGTGTTTTCTATTTTCTCAAGCCACTGGAGCATCACGGTGGCTCCTTCAAGACCTGTGAACTTTGGAGGGTTACCCGCATTAAAGGATTTAATGTTGTAACTGGAGGTATTGTTTTGGCTCAAGGCTTGGGCTATCGCGGCGGCCATTTCATGGGAACGTTGCTGTCTACGCATGCGCGAGGCTTCTCTTCTCTGAAATCGGCGAGATAGCGGAGGCATTCTATAAAAGTTTTAATTTTAGTTAATATCTTGATTTTTAGCGCAAAGTTTTAATCTTATAAAGCTTGGTTTCGCGGAGTCAGTTACTGTCAAAAGTTAAAGTAAAATAAATGACCCTAGATGCAGACTTAATAAAGGTAACAAATTCGAATCAAGAATCGACAATTCATGTATCACCATGACTTTCCGAATTCTCAATTTAAAATGACGAGTAAACGAGTATTGGAGATTGACGATTCATGTATCACCATGACTTTTCAATCTTCAATATAAAATACACAAGAAAATGAGTATTGGAAGTTGACAATTCATGTATCACCATGACTTTTCAAGTCTCCAACCTTAGAACATAATCGTAAATGGAAATTGAAAATCAACTATTCATGTATCACCATGACTTTTCGGATTTTCAAATCCAACAAACGAATATGTAAGTAAAATCAATAAAAATCGAAATTCAATCAAAAATCGAAATATCGCGGAATAAAACATAAAATCATATACTGCGCAAGCGCGAGCATATTCATAAATAACGAGTAATTAACAATAAGCGCGCAATCATGAGATTTCTCTCATGCGCGAGAAGGGACTCTTAGGTATTCTAGGCCGTTACGTCTAACCACCTATCCTAAAGTCAACGAGCTCTGATACCAATCTGTAACACCCCGACCAAAGGCGGATTATACATCGGGGCGCCACATATTGTTTCATTACTCGTGACACTATTGGGTGTCAATATTTAATAAATACATTTATTCGCGCACGCGCAAGGTAAACAAGATAACATAAAACATCATAAATCAATATATTATAAATCATAATATTCGAACAGCAAAGACTTGTCTTGATACATTTTAATCTAGGTCCAAAATAATGAAAACTTCCTACGTGTCCACAAGCTCCAAAACAGCTACTGCAAACCTGAACATGTGTTAAAATAAACGTCAAACACTTGCGTGTTGGTGAGAAATCAAGTTTAATACAATACATAGATAACAATAAATCTGCGCGCAACACGTGTATGTCTGGTGTTTAACAAGGGTGCAATCAGATTGTGATCAAGCCTAGATAGATCATAGCTCATAGTTCATAGTTCAATCCGTGCTCCCAATTGAGCACAAAAACGAGAAAACATCTGTGCAAGTGTAAACAAAGAAAACCGTAAACGATAGGTCTCCCGTGTTCATCTAATGGATCCATGAAAACTGCGGAATAGGCCGAACAAAGCGGTTAATGATACACACATACAAATAAACAGCCAAGTAAACGTCCTCAACACATGGGATACTGCGCGACTAAAGCTCATAAACAAGTTTAAGACTCTAAGTTTGTATGAACACATGAACATCCCAAAACATTAAAAGCAAAAAGGGATTAGGTACGAGATTACTCACTTGATAAACGATGCGGTGTAAGATAAAGCAAGAACCAACTTTAAACAAGCACAAGTTAACCTATAATTAAAGATTATTGTTTTAATGATTTGTTTTAAGTCTTGATATAAGTTAGCATAAGTAAATTATTATATATATATATATATATATATTACCGGAAAAGCAGGACAGAACAGGGAGGAAGACGGAGGCAGAGAGGGAGGCGGCAGAGAGAGCAAGGAGAACAGGAGAGATTAAGTGTTTTGTGTGTGTAGTGTTAGGAAAAATAATACTATTATTTATAGAGAAACCCTAGGGAACACAATCCCTAGAAAAAGGGGAAAAGATCTCAAAAAGCAAAAGATTCCAAAAGCAAAAGATATCAAAAGATATGGCAGCAGGGAAAAAGAGAAAAAGCTGACAGGGAACAGTAAAAAGGCATGGGCAGTTCAGAAAAAGGTACTGGTCAAGCATGGAAAAAGCAGATCTCAAAAGATAATGTCAGTCACTTTTTCTGCCAACCAATGGGGTTGGTGCGCATGCTGCGCCAAAAGTGGCTTTTCAGACATAAAGCAGATTAGGTCAACAGCACAAAAGATAAGACAACACAAAAGCAAACGGCTAGATTAAACAGAAGAAAACTCAAAGGGTTTAGCGCGAGAAGGCTCGAGCGCGAAGGCAGACACAGAAGGTCAAGAGAGCGCGAGCGCGAAGGCAGACAGAACCAACCTTAACGCGTCGCGGAAAGAACTACATTTCTAAGCGCGCCGCGGGAAGAATCACATTTCTTAGCGCGCCGCGGGAGGAACTAAAATTCCTAGCGCGCCGCGGGAAGAACTATAATTCTTCGCGCGTCGAGGGATGAACTACGATTCTTAGCGCGCTGCGAGAAGAACTACAAATCCTTAGCGCGTCGCGGGAAGAACTACCGTTCTTAGCGCGCTGCGAGAAGAGTTCGTCTCGCGTATCGCTGTAACAGATGGTCTTCACGCAGGATTCCTTGTAAGGGGTCTGGCGCGTGGAGCTGCGCAGACAACCTTAGGCGGGAAGGAACAAAGGACAAGCAAAGAGTTAGAAGAAAAAGAGGGAAACAAGGCGTAAGGGCGGGACGGCGACAAGAGGGAAAAGAAGGCGGAAAGAGAGAAGGAGAGGGACGGGACGGCGGAAAGAAAGAGAGAGAAAGAGGCGGGAAGGAAAATATATTATTATTATTAAAAATAAAGTATAAGTATAAATAAATATTAAATCATAAAAGAAAGAGATCGGATCGGAGAAACGGGTACCTGGGTCGGGTCGGATCGGGGCAGATGTCACATTTCTGCCGAGTGTGTTCAAGAAAACTATCTTGTTAGTCAAAGAAAGATTTATAAAATATTTTTAGAGTCAACGATTCACCAGCGTACGCTGACGTATTTTTTCCAAACATTTCAGGAGATAAAGTTAGTACATGTAGCAAAAAATTAGAGCCATTCAAGAAGATAGACGCTCGCAAGGTAGAGATGGCTTGGTTTTAAATTATTAAAAGATTGTAAACAATATGATTTGTAAAATCAAACAAGGTTTATAAATTAAACACTCGGGTATTTATTATTCGAGAAACTTTGCAAATAAATTAAATGTTTTATTATTATAAATAAGGTTTTCAAATTAAATTGTTGTTTCAAAAAGTATATTAATATTTTATTAAAGACTTTCGCTAAACTCTGATATATTTACAAAACATGTACTAACTATTGGTCACACGCCTAGGCCTTAAGTCGAAGTATGACACAAACTCACACATCCCTAAAACATACTCCTATATTTTTCACGTTGGTACCATTATATGGTTTGCTCTTTGATAATCCAGCTTAAATAAAAGACACATTGCTACATAATAAGTATTAAATTTATTTTCTTGTTTATTGTATTATACAAATTCTATACATAATTGATAAAAGATATATATAAATTAATCTTATAATTCTCTGGAATAAAGTAAAAGGGTTGATGAATATTTAGAACTGTAAATTAGATGCTTAACTATAACTTTTTATCCCTAACAAGGTCATGTGATGGTTAACTTTCATCCCTTTTTAAAATTATAAATTCGATGCTTAACTTAAAGTTTATAATCACTCATATAATACCATATAAATTATAAAGGTTTACATAGCCATTTTTTTATTTATATAAAATTCAGTTGCTCATATAATAACCATTTTTTAAGTCATTCATACTTTAATGAGGTGGTAAGATGGTTAGTGTGTAGAATAAAACGTCAATGATAGAATCTCTGTAAAGTGTAACATTTAATCGTTAAAATAATACCGCTGTTATAAGTGGTATTTATTTTTGTATAATTATTGTACATCATCGTCACTTTATTTTCAAATCTCATTATAATATTGTAGTTTTAAATACCATGTTAACTATTACATCTTTAGCCAATGTTTTGAAAGCCACGTTGTATCAACTTATTCAACGATATCCAATGCAATAAGATATTGTGTTCATGTTTTCACAACCCATCTTGTTTAGCTTATAAGAGCAACAACTTTAAAATTATCAACAACAATCAAGTATAAATATTAAAATACATGTTAAAGGAATCATTAAAGTAGTCATATTGTATGTGTGCATGTCCTATATTCCTAGTTTTTGGAACAAATAATTTTAATCATATAAATCATATCACACACATATATAATTATGTTGTACAAATAATTTTGGCGTACGAAGGATACAAAGCAAAGAGCAAAAATATCACGCGGTGACAATACTACAAATATTCAAATTTGGGGCGAGGCATGCTTATGTAAACATTACAAGAGTGTGCTTTCTTATCAGGCTTAGGGACATCGGGTTTGTTGCTAGGCAACTATGTTGAAGGAAGAATCCGGAAAAATTGCTAAGCACGAGAAGACCTTTACCGAGAATCAACATGCCTTAATTCCTTTTGCTTTTGATACATTTAGGTTCGTTACCTCAAATGATGTTACGTTTCTAAAAAGAGCTCAGCGGATCGTGCACAGTAACATATTGACGTCGAAAAACTGTAACTTTGTTTCAGTATGATCAGGTTCTCCATTTAAAAGGGGGTTGCGACGCAATTTCCTGTCCGCTTACCTACCTCTTTATTGTATGTAATTGGATCCTTTTATTATCAACTGAAAGGTTGTTAAAACTAATACACTTTTGTTTAACTCATTATGCAATGCTACGATCATATAATATTTGGATGGTGTTAACACCGCTTATAAAGGTAGTGTTTTATATTGTTGAAAGGTTATCCGTCTATGCATAAACACAACCTAATTAGACTTCAGTCCTTCAAGTTTATGTTTTCCCAAAATAAACTCTGCATGCATTTTTATGATTAACAAAAATTAGTCCTGAACCAAAGAGTCAAAAGTATAATGCTTATGTTTCCATATTTTAACAACTCATCGAGTGGATGGGGGGTGGAAGGAAAGATGTGAGCAAGATGGAACCGGAATAGGTAGAATTGGTGAGGTGGCAAGATGAGATCGGGATAGCGGCTTGGACAACCTGATTTTATTATAAGAAATCAAAGAAAAAATGGAAGCCAACGGGTTGGAGGATCAGAAAGAATGCCAAAAGATGAGCTGGAATACCATTTTGAGGCCAAAGTAAGCCGGCAAGATGGAATCGGGATGGCGTGTTCCGTTTTGTTCACCCTTACCAATGGCGGATCCGGGAACCACCCGTTTGTATGCTGGATCCGCCAATGACCCTTACCAATGTATTATTTCGAAAAAAAATGTTACAGTTGTTGTGTATATACAATGCAAAGTTGAATGTTTGACTAAAATATAAGGATTTGTTTTTTTTTTCAACAACAATATTGAACCCTTGACCTCATCTTTCACACTCATACCTTCGTTATGTTAGTATATAGGATATTAATTATAATGTTTACGATCATTTCAAATTGTGTATAATATTAAATAGAGTTAATGGCCATTTTCGTCCCTGTGGTTTGCTACTTTCGCCACTTCAGTCCAAAATTTGTATTTTTGTCAATTTAGTCCTCATAGTTTTAAATATTAGCCAATTACATCCTATCCGTCTAACGGCATCCAGCTATGCCGTTAGTTTAAGGGTATTTTTGTCTTTCTCCTTTTTATTTTGAGTTATTAGTCATTTTCGTCCATGTGGTTTGATACTTTTGCCAATTCAGTCCAAAGTTTGAAATTTTGTCAATTTAAGTCAGTTTTTTTCTATAACCCTAGAGAGCATTATCCAAGCCCAAAACAAGTCTGCATTTACTCTGTCGACAGCAGTAATCATACCCCCTCCTCTCGTATTTAGTTTCTAGACGGTTCCTAAACTCTCCCCCATGGTGGAATTCAATGGTAAAGTGGTCAAAGCAATTCCGTGAAACCGAATTGTACGGAAAAAACTAAAAATCGTTTCTTTGATGAATGCATAATATTTAGGGTTTAGAGATTAACATATCATAACGAAAATCTGGGTCGTAATCAACTATTATACATTAATCAACAAAACAATTTTTAGTTTTTTGTGTATAATTCGATTCCAGGGAATTACCTTGACCACTTTACCATTGAATTCCACCATGGAGAAGATTTTAATAAATGTCTAGAAACTAAATATAAGGGGGGGGGTATGATTACTGTTGTCAACAGAGTAAATGCATACTAGTATTTGAGGTTGCTCGATGGTTTTGGGCTTGAATTATGCTCTTTAGGGTTATAAACATAAAAAATAAAAAAAACTGAACATTAAATTGACAAATTTTCAAACTTTGGACTGAATTGGCAAAGATATCAAACCACATGGACTAAAATGACCATTAACTTAAAATTAAAAGGAGAAAGACAAAAATACCCTTAAACTAACGGCATAGCTGGATGCCGTTAGACGGATAGGACGTAATTGGCTAAAATTTAAAACTATGAGGACTAAATTGACAAAATTAAAAATTTTGGACTGAAGTGGCGAAAGTAGCAAACCACAGGGACGAAAATGGCCATTAACTCTATTAAATAATACACCTAAAATATAGTAGATAATGCTTTATATTGTTAAAAACTTGGAATTTTTATAACTATAAATTCTTCAGTATTTACTATTTAAATGGATTTTGAGTGACCTAAAATTGGAGTTTTGGGTAATGACAACTCCAACGACTAACTATTAATTTCATAATATTGTAAATTAGGGATGAGCAAAATCGATACTGGTACCGGTATCAGTACTGAAATCGATACCGATTTGGTACCGAATCGGTACCAAAGATTTGAGTTTCGGTACTGGTATGGGACGGGGACCGGTATTTCCCGAATTTTTACCTTCAATCCTAGTCCCGTATCGGTACCGAGCCTAATATTTCGGTACCGGTACAAAAAATTCTCGATTTTCGGGACCGGGACTGGTAGGTACCGGTACGGTTCCGATCTCATCCCTACTGTAAATGGCATTGGACTATAAGGGTAGACGATATGGAAGAAAGACCAAGTAGACAGTATCGGAGAAAGATCAAGCAAAATAGGGTTTACAATTTACGTGGCAAATGGTATCGTACGAAACATCGTCCCATTTATAGAACCACAAAAAAGCAAGCTGAAGCGAGAATCTGATAGAAAGGAAGCAAAGAAGAAACATATAATGCAGAAACAAGAAACGTGAAGAGAGAGTGAGAGAACCGCGATAGAGCGCGATGGTGAGGATACGAGATCCATACCTTATACCCTAACATCAAAAACCAATTCCATACCCATGTAAATGCCACCTACATTTAAAGTTTTCTATCAAAACATATGGGGGGGATGTGTTGCAATTTAATGCAAACTAAAGAGAGCAATTAAGAAGTCTTACAAAAGCTTAGGGTTTAATGCAAACTTTGTTAATCATGCTTTGCTGTACATTAGAAAGTTAATCCATAGATTAACTAGTGGATTCCATTACAGTGCTGACGAAATCATTGATTCTCCCGCGAAAAGAAACCCACGCGCACATAAACTCGTATCATCACGGACCAAGAAAACAAGATTTCTCAGGAGAGTGTTACACACGCGCTCTGATGATGTTAGCTATATCTCCGGCATTTATTTTGTTTTGAAATCTCAACAAAAATAAAAAAATTTGTGTTTTTTAACAGGTTGGCAGAGAAAGTAGTGGATTGCGATTTGTCATCTCTATTTTTCATAATTTGGCCACTAATTCTTTTTCCAATTTTTTTTAATCACCAACGAATAAAACTGGCTACCAAATGTAACCTAATAGCAAAACGCGACCTTGTATACCCGCGATTGTAGACAACGCTAGGTACCTCTCATGCTATGAGGAAACCCCACTATCCAAAGGCCCACGACAATAAAACTCAGTTAAGATATGATTTGAACTTAAAACCTTACGGTATGCAACCCAAATCTCTACTTTCTCTCACGTATATTATTGAAACACCACTCAAATTTTAATATACTCTTATTTTCCTCTCACATGTATTATTGAAACACCACTAAAATTTTAAGAGAAAATAAAATAAGCGTTTATGAAAATGTTTTTCAGGTTTTAGATATTATTTACAAGAAATTCCCAAAATAGATATTATAATCTAGTTGTAACGAGTAGTTTGTATAACTAATTAAAACTTGACACGTGTCTTTAAACTAACCGTAACAAGCAAATTTACTAACCATTTACTCGTCACGATTAAATAAGTTTTATGCCTCGTAATCAACGCCCACGAGTAATTCATAATTTCTTTAGTCGTAACGAGTAGATTGTAAGGTTAAACTAGTCGTGACGAGTTAACTACTAATAAAATACTCATGTGGGGAATGTAAACCATGTAAACTAGCGTTGCGACTATATGAGTTATGGATTACTCGTGGGCGTTGATTACGAGGCATGGAACTTATTTAGTCGTGACGAGCAAATGAATAGTGAATCTGCTCGTTAAGGTTAGTTTAAGGGCACGTGACAAATTTTAGCTGGTTCTACAAACTACTCGTATGTAATCATAAACTACTCGTCACGACTAATTTATAATACATATTTTTGAGAATTTCTTATAAATGACACCTAAAACCTGAAAAACGTTTTCATAAACGCTTATTTCGGAAATTTCCCCAAATTTTAATATACTCTTATTTTGTTACATTAGTTTTATTTTCATGATTTTGATTTTTTAATGTTAAAAAGTACTAAACTCCTGATTCGTTTTTGTTGGAGCATAGAATTAAGCAGGTACGGAAATATGTACATCATTAGACAACATTCTTTTGTTGTGGTTTATGAAGAAAAGAACTTTAAACATTATGAAAAATAGTTAACAAATGCTCATTTTTTTCCTATACTAAAATCAATTACAATAACCAATTTAGATTAGGACTGCAAGTTTTTTTTACATTGAAATAGACAACAAACAAACGTACAAGTTAAGTTGCGACATTACATTGGTTCTAGATTGAAACAAATTCGTGTTTTCTATGTTGTCAATTCTGTTAAAGGTTGTATTCAACATGTTCGGGGATACGAAATTTTTCTAATTGTAATATGATTGGATTGTGTTTTATTCTAAAGGTAATTATATATGATTTTTGCTACCTCATGTGATAGTCCAACTTTTTTATATAATATAGACTGGGTTAGATACCCGTGTACAACACGAGTTTAACAAATTTAATTTTATAAACATTTGAAATATAAATAACAAAAATTCTTGATAAGCAAATTGGAGTAATAAATATAGAATGTACAAACATACATTCCAGTTAAATAATATATATATTTTTTAATAATACATTTATCACAAAAATGCAAAATATTAAGTGATCGAAAACAAAATAAATGTTTGTTAAAAAATAAGTTGAATAATAAATAAAATAATGCATAATCAACCCAAGTCTAGAATATTGAATTATTTTGGTCTTCTAAAATGGAACCGTACTTATTTCCTTAAAAGTTGATGCAAATTTTAGATCTGTTTGCTAACGGAAGATTTTCTGGGCATTCTTCACATGCTTGGGTTTTGCGCAGTTAGTTAGTGTGGGCCTATAAATAAAGTAGCAAGAGTTCTCTTGGATAAGTTCTTTAAACTTGGGAAAGTAAGGTTTGAACACGCTTACTTCATTCCTGAAAATTTAATCTAGTCGTGATAGCTGAATATTAATTAAATAAAAAAGGATGTTAAATTTTTACAGGGCTATCTCAACCTGCCCGGAGGCCTAAACCGAGACAACAATTTGAGGCCCTTTTGAATAACAATTTTTACTTTCCATTTGACAATTTTTAACCCAAAAACCATATCAGACATATAAATCTAACTGCATGCCATAAATGTTAAATAAATAACACTAAATTGTTTAAATCACAAGATGAAGGGAATATTATGGCCAAATAAGTATTCTTCACTATTTTTATTTTCTTTTATAATATTAAATCCTTAAGCTTATGATGGCCCTAGGAATATGGAGGTCAAAGGCTGTTGCCTTACTTGGCTGACTCTAGAGCCGACATTGAATATTTAGCTCCTCATCATTAAAATCATTTCAATTTATCAAATTTCGTTAGCACATTTTTTGTTTGGTTTTATCTGTTGTCTCTCAGTTTAATAAAAAAAAAGTTTTTGGCTCCATTACGTATTAGAAACATTGATAGAAGAATTAATCACATAATTTGTTGTGTATGGTAATTTATAAAATATTACAAATATGATTATCAATGCAGGAAAACAAAAAAACATACTTGGATGCTAAAAACGTTTTACCAAAAGATGCAGAAGAGTTAATCATATATGTTTTGTCATCACGTTATGGTATTTATAACATTATAGAATTATGATTCATTTAATGAGTTTATCGGTAATTTGGAAAGAGAACAGTTATTTTGAGTATGGATCAATCAATTTATTTTTAAAGGATTACATGTAATTTAAAAAAAATATCCTTAATTTGATTAAAATGTCAAAAATATACAATTAACATAAATACTTGAAATTTAAATTCAAACATAATATGATGTGTAATTAGCAATATTTAAATCTTTGTTGAATCTTTTTAATTTAGAGAAGTATAATTATGGCGTAAATTACGGAAATAACATAGTTAGGAGTTTATGTTCAAATAAGTAAGATATAATGTATGTTTAAATTACTTGACTCTAATTAATAAGTAGAATGACAAAATACTAAATTATAATAGCTATTTATATATGGTATATATTCTGTTAATTGGGTCGGGTATGGATATGAACCGAGTTTGTAAAATGAGTGTGGTGGGAGGCGGGAAATTAAGAGGAATGGTGGGCACGTGGCATAAGGAAACTTTTATTTATTAATTAGTATAGATTGGGATGAATATTTTGCAGAATGGTAATGCTTCCTCAACTTGTTCCTTTAGGACATTATTATATAAATAGATAAATGATAAAATACAATAATTGTTATTGTATATATACGAGTTTCACAACTACTTATCTAAAGAAAACCGTAAATCACAAATACTCCACAGCTATCTCCACTTCCACCACCACCGATCCACCGCTCCTTCAAGCTATCTCCACCGACAAATGTCCACAAATAATCGGCATCAAACACTCCTCAGTTACCATCACTAGCGTCGTCAACTCACTCCTTTTTGTTCTCAAGTTTGTTTTTTAAGCAATTGTTTTATATTTGATCAATTAAATTTCGAAATTGATCAAATTAATCATCAATTCTTCCAAACAAACACATTTGGATATTCAATTGAATCAATTTTTGACTTGAGAGTGACTGGTTTTTTCCTTGAGCGTATGAGCATTATCTTGAAATGGATCTATGAAATCACATCGAATGATATCGAAATCATCAATATATATCTAAGTAATCATCAATTCATCCAAATAAATAGATCTGGATCTTCAATTGAATTAATTTTGACATGAGTGTAATTGGGTTTACTTGAACGTATGAGCGTTTTTTGTTTTATGGGCTGAGCTTTTGTATTTTGGCTTGAGCGTTATTCGCGTACGTTTTTGTACATTAGGAATTATTGTACGATAACCTAACTATATATATATATATATATAGGGGAGATTTCAATTAAAACCTATTTGAGTTTTAAGAACTCGAAAGAACTCAGTGTAACGATTTTTTTTTCGAATTTTTTTTACACATGCGTAATATATGTAAGTTACATACACGTAAAAAAATTACAGAATATTTTACGCACTGAGTCGACTTTTTACACATGTGTAACGGACGTAAAAGTTAATGTAACCACTTACATATTTATTATCTCTCCTACATTGACTTTTTTGCCAGATTTAATCTCAAACACATATTCCAATCAATTTAATTAAATGTGTGGCATAGAATTGAATTCTTAAGTTCTTAAAACTCAACATGGTTCTCAAAATATCCCTTCCCTATATATATATATATAGGGTATATAATGAGTATCATTACAGAACTGTTAAATTATTTAAAAACTTGAAGGAACCCTTGAAAACTAACGTGTTTTATAAAAAATTTTGTATGTTAATGTTATTTGAGTTTAGTTTTATTATTTTGTTATTTCTAAATTTACGATTACAATTTTTAAAATTAATTTTTATACATATCTTTGTTTTGGTTTGCACATATGTAAATTTATTTGTACATAAATTTTACACATATGCAAACTTGTGATTAATATATGTAATCAAAACTTTTTATATATAATATGATAAACTACTCTTAAATAATGTTAATATATAAAAAAATTTAAAAAATGTTTGATTGTGTAGAGTTCCTAAGAGTTTTTAACTTTTTTAGAGTTCTTAAATGATACCAACCCGGTATATATATATATATATATATATATATATATATATATATATATATATGGGATGGTTCAAGAGAGAAATGATATTATTGCAAGAAATGCAAGAAATGAATATGAGCTACTAGTTTTGTTTTTTAGTTTTAAATGCTTAAGCTAAATATAGAAAGTATTAATCATTCTCTTTCTTTAATTCATATAACTAATAAAACATAATACTTATCTACTTAATTAATATAACTAATTAAATTATTATAATTGGAAAATATTAATAACTCATTTAATTTTATAACTTATTTTTTGTGTCTTTAATTTTTATTCTACACAAGTATAATTTATTCATACATTAAAAAAAATTACCAAAACTAATTTATTCCAACTCAATATATCAATATCAATTAAAACATACTTACATTATAATGAATAATACCAAAAAACTATTTTACATATGTTTGCATTAAAAATCAACAAAAAAACATACAACCTACACAAAAACGTATAATCTACACTTGTTCTAAGAATAAGACAACATATAACCTACACACAAATTTTATCATCAATGAAATACACACGCACACGAAAACATATAACCTACACACGAAAAACGGATAACCTACACATGAAAATTTTATCTTACACAAATACGATTTATTCGTACATTATTTTGTTTTTATTCAAAACCAATTTTTTCAAACTCAACATATCAATATCCATCAACACGTAGTTACATTGTGATGAATAATACAAAAAACTATCTTACACATGTTTGCATTAAATGTCAATAAATAATATACAACCTACACAAAAACATATAACTTACACTTGTTATAAGAATAAACAAACATATAACGTACATACGAAAAACATATAACCTACACATGTGTAGGATATGTGTATCTTTGTGTAGGTTATATAATTGTTGATGTCGAATTACATATGTAATTTGTATGCTTTTTGTATGTTGTATGTTTTTATCGCTCAAAACAAGTGTGGGTTATATAACTTTGTGTAGGTTGTATATTTATTGTTTACATTTAATGGACACATTTGTATGACATTTTTTTATTATTATTTATGGCAATATTTCTTATAGGCATACCAATTGAAAAAAATATATATTATGTTTTGATATTTAGTGTTAAAAAACATGCTAATAAATTGAGTGGAAATTATATTTTTAATATAAAGAATAGTATTATATGAACAAATTATATTTATGTTGAATAAAATGAAGAATGTGTAAATAAAAAATAAAACTAAAGTAGTGTTTTTATCTTTTTAATTATTATAGTTAAATTAGTTATTTATATTAATTAGAGAGAAATTTATTATGGTTATATTAGTTGTATTAATTGAAGAGAGAGAGTGCATTTATTATTGCATTTACATATTTTTTTATTTATTTTTAAATATTTAAAATCTAAAATAAAACTAGTGGCTCATATTAATTTCTCTCATTTCTTGCAATAATTTGATTTCTTTCTTGAACTTAAACATATATATATATATGTAGGATTGATTTCTTTTGAAAACCGCTTTGAGTTTTAAGAACTCGAAAGAACTCAACTTAACAATTTTTTTTTTAATTTTTTTTACACATGTGTAATACGCAAGTGTAAGTAAAGTACAAAAATTACCGTAATTTTTTACACACCGAATCGACTTATTACACATGTGTAACTAACATTTAAACTTGTGTAATTATCAAAAATACTTATTCTCTATACTGATTAGTTTTTTAATCATATTTATTCTCAGCCACATATTCCATACTCATTTAATTGAATGTGTGGTCCATATTGAATTCTCAAAGTTCTAACAACTCAAGAGGTTATCAAATTATCCCTCCCATATATATATATATATATATATATGATTGATTTCTTTTGAGAACCGCTTTAAGTTTTAAGAACTCGAAAGAACTCAACGTAACAACTTTTTTTTTGAATTTTTTTTACACATGTGTAATACGTAAGTGTAAGTAATGTAAAAAAAAATACCGTAATTTTTTACACACCGAATCTAATTTTTACACATGTGTAACTAAAGTTTAAACTTGTGTAATCAACAAAAATATTTATTCTCTCTTCTAATTCATTTTTTAATCAAATTTAATCTCAGCCACATATTCTAACTCATTTAATTAAATGTGTGGTCTAAAATTGAGTTTTTAAAGTTCTTACAACTCATCAAGTTCTCAAAATATCCCTCCCCTATATATATATATATATATATATATATATATATATATATATATAGGGTTGGGTTATAATGAAAATCTGGTTGAGTTGTGAAAACCATGGAAACTCATTATATATCACATATTCAAATAATTTAATTAATTTGTGTGGTCCATATTAAAAGTTAATAAAATACTAAAATCAATTTTAATAAACATTTAAATAAATACAAAAAGGACAATCTAGTACATTAACATATAACCACTTTTTACTTTTCTCTTTCCTCTATCAAATCAACATTGCCTTTCTTACTTTTTCTCTTTTTTACTCCTCTTCTCTCTCTCCTCTCTCGTTATATCTCTCTTTTTACAAGCTCCTGTCAAGTTTTAAACGAATCTGCGTTTTCCCGACATTCTTTGGAATTCTGTCACACCACAAGCCGATCTCTTATCGGGTTTCGGTATGGAGTAATATAAAACATATGTTAATTAAATGAATAAAACATATGCTACTTGTTGAAAACATATGTTATTTGTTTAAAACATATGTTAATTGTTAAAAACATATGATCGAATTAGGGTTAAATAAACATCATATTTCACATACCCAGATCAGAAAATGACTAGAAATAAATGCTCTACAAACTCTAAATAATAAACTGTTGGGGTTTTCTTTATTTCTTTCAACCTTTTCCTATAAAGCCTATAAGCCGAGAGATCCAATAACCGTCACCTCAAACCTGGAGATCTAAAAACCAAAACTTGCATATGAGATCTTGTTCATCTTATATCAAATTCACAAAATTAGTTATAAGAAACTAATTAAATGAAACTTAGAAAAACTTATCAAGTAAATGAAAAAAAAATAACTACTTTATTCGAATATGAAAATTAAAACACCAAAATTAAACTTGACCCATGGAAACATGATTTAGTCGACACAAAAGATTGATCCCAAACATGTATAGCAGAAAAAAGAAAAAACGCATATGTTCAGGAGTATGTTCATATCCCAAACAGGATATAAAAGATTGATCTCAAACATGTATAGTTGATCTTGTTGCCGGAAAGAGAAAGCCCTACATCTATGCTCTTACAAATGTCGGTACTGGACATGAGTGTGTTCAGATCTAAACTGCCTTCGAAGCCTCTGCCTCCGACTACCTTATCCGCTATCTTAGATATGTTTTTGAGCAACTATTTCCTCTCGCCTTCTAAGCGGTGGAGGTTGGTGATGGCGGTGCCGCCGCTGCTGGTGGATTTTAATGGAGATATGCAGATTATAGATTAACCTTAAAGATGAAATAATGAAGCCTCAATTTTGTAAATAGAGAAATGAGATTAAGATCTAGTGAATTTAAAATGGAGAAAGAGGGGTGAGATTGAGTAAAGAGATACGTAGAAAGTGGCAAGGAAGAGAGAGAGAGAGAGAGAGTATATGCAAAATTACTTTGTGCCCCTTTAGAATATAGTTTAATAAATTATTAAAATGCATATGTGGCTGCATCTAGGACCACATATTTGAGTTTCCATGGTTTTCATAACTAGTTTCCCTATATATATATATATATATATATATATATAGGTGGGGTTATTATAAAAAGTAGAGTGTGTCTAAAAAGTGTAGGAAGGAATGTGAACCTTTAGATGTGTTGATCCAATGGTTTAGATGGAAAGTTGTTAAAAATGTAGGTGTGTTTTATTTTGATGACATAATTATAGGGGCTCGAGGGTAAAAAAGTCCATGTTTTATAAACACATAAGATCCATCAACTGTCTATCTTTGTTATCTCCTACTTTTTAGCCATCATAATATATTAATATCTATTTTCTCTCACATCAAGTTTATCTCCTACTATATTGATCGGACTCTTCTTAAAAAAGGTATGTGTTTTCCGATTGAACGTCGTTGTCCATAACGTCGGAGAAGGTCGTCGTATAAAACGTCAGAGTGTTTGGAATCGAGGAGTCCGGTGTTTTTTTTTGTCTACTGATAATTATGTTTGTTTGTTTCTAGATTATTGAAAATAAATCCTCGAGCAAGACGAAAAGCCCGGTGACAAATAAACGAAGGTGTGTTTCGAAACAATCATAGTTTCCGTGAACAGAAAACCCCCCAAATTCTATGGTTTGTTTGTTCAACGGAGGATTGATTTGGTTGTGTTTTTCCCTTTTAGGTTGACCGTGACGTACTGACGTTGTTGTCTGAGTGTGTTATTTTATGGATTTGTAGTTGGTGGTTTTTTTAGGTGTTGGTGTTGTGTTTTGTTTTGGTTTTGATGTGTGTATTGTTGGTTGAAGTTGTTAGAATTTTGGGTTTCTGTGTGGGTACTAGGTTAATTTTTTGTTGTTGTTGGGGCGTTTTTTTGTTGGTGTGTTTTCGTGTAGGTGGTGTGTTTTGTTATACAGTTGCTGTGTTTATTTTTGTTCGAAGAAGATAACAAATAGGTGTTTTAATTTTGAGTATGATTTAAAATTAAGTAAGATATTGATAAAAGACGGTAACAGACAACAATGATGGCAGGTTGATTAGCAAAAAAATAGGGATAATATTATTTATGTTACTTACATTCCATAATAAAAAAAAATCATGATTACCATCATACCCTTACTTGATCTATTAAATCTAACGGCCTATAACTCATTTTACACTTTTTAGAAAAAAATTACTTTTTATTTTATCCTTTCTATCTATATATATATATATATATATATATATATATTGAATTTATGTGAAAATTTAATATATGTTTAATATATATCCCTCTAGGCTAGCAAATGGTAATGTTTCCTCAACTAAGGTTTTAACGTATAAGGACATTTTACCATGTGTGATGAACACTTGGGTAGTGTTTGCTATGTAGGAATGACAGAAGGAATGAAATGATTCATTACGTAGGAATGAAGAAAGTGGTGTTTAGTTGCTCAATGGAATGGAATCTCATTCCATCAAAACTATTTCTTCTCATCCCACTTCTTTTTTTTCATTCCATTCCTCCCTCACCATATTTTCTCAACACCACCATCACCTAACAACAACCACCACCACTACCATTGCCACCACCACCACCGACGCCACCACCTCCACCACCACCGCCGCCGTCGCCACCACCTCCACCACCGCCGCCGTCGTCGCCACCACCACCGCCACCACCACCACTTTACCACCCGCGCTACCATCGCCACCTGACCATAACCGTCACCACCACTTCGTTTCCTGACCACCACCACCGTCGCCACCACCCTACCATCGCCATCACTACCAATGCTATCACCGCCACCACCACCATTTTCGTCGCTGAAGCTACCACCACCACCGTCGCCATTTCCGTTTTTTTTTTGTAAAAAAATAAATATCTTTGAGATAGAAATGCTTTTATTATTTATATTTCATTCATGCAATATTTTTATATACCAAACAACATAAACTAATTTTTCATTTCATTCCAATAGGTTAACCAAACAAGACAAATAACTGGTAATGATTCATTTCGTTATCTTGTTCATTCCATTCTTTCTCTCATTTTATGCTCTCTTCATTCCATTACTTCCAACCAAACATACCCTTAGTGTTTTAAGAAAAACTATGATCTTTTTTACAAGTTTCTTGAAGATATATGAAAATATGAAAATGTTCCCTTAAACGGTTAAACTTCTCAAATGCACCCATTGATGCAACAATTTACCTTTTTTACTTTTCCTTAAAAGTATATATTTATTTATTTCTATACCATAACTTTTGAATATATATTATTTTACTTAATTTTAGTTATAAAGTTACCTAGTGTAATGTGTTTAGTTTTATATAAATTATCAAAAACCGAATCATATCCAATATATTACAACATTCTAGACCAAAAATATATTACATAAATACTATTCATTTTATCAAAAAATTACTTATCAATATGTTATTAAAAGTAAACACGTCACAACGGTGCATTCGAAATTATATAAAAAAAATACACATATTGAAAGTTAAAAATTAAAAAAAGAAAAAAGAACAAACTGATAGTCATAAAACTATGTGGCCAAATCTTGAACATGTTAATAGTTTAGTGACCAAACATGAGTTTTGAGTCAAGTAGTTTCCAATTGTGCATACATCAGAAACAAACTCTCACTAAAAAAATCAACAAAATACCAATTATTTATTAATAATCTTACATCAGCCATCTATACTTTCTGTACTTGTATTCTCCTTGAATCATCAAACAAACCTCAATCTTAAAAACAACCGAATCTTTTTTTCTTTACCAAGGATCTTGATCACCTGTCCCATTCACCAGGGGGTCTTATGGTGGGGCTTCACAGACTACTGTAACCAGAATCCTTAACAAACAACAAAGGTTTCAACTTTCAACAACATTGGAACTCACAGATGATTACAAGGTACAATATACAGATGAGTTAGAAGTGTTGTCTGTTAATTTGTTAACAAAAAAACACTTGTTTTCTGACCACATACATACATATGTTTCAGTGTTTGGTCTTTTGTTATGTTTTAAAGATTTTCTTTTTCAGATTTATTTTAAGTTAAATATTTTTTTTCACTTGCTTCTTTTTGGGGTATTAAAGGTGAAGTATTTTTGGGTATATAAATGAGGTGACTTGATTGGTTCTTCAATAATTTAGTTTCAAGAAAATGAACAGTTTTGACTAAAAAATTGTAAATTTTTGGGTGTACTTGATGGGGTTTGTTTCATTAATTTATATATGCAAAACAATGGAATTTGAATATTGATTGATCTTTTTGCATCTGTTGATGATCATTTTACATGTTTGACTAATTACCCAAGTCAAAAAAAGCAAATCTTTGCAGAATATTCTGATTTTCTTCTGTTTTAAGCATGTTAAGGTTGAATTCTTAACTGGAGTTGTACATGTTTGACTAATTACAGAGTCAAGATTGCAACTTTTTTTACAAAACCCTTTGATTTCCTGTAGTTTTATCATTTTTATAGGATAATATCAACTGGGGTTTCTTTAATCTTCATCCTTTGGTGTTTATTGCATCTGTTGATGAATATGCAACATGTTTGACCACAAATCTTGATGTTTGACCAACTACACTAGTCAAAACAGTAATTTTTTATACTATACTTGGACAGGTAAATCTTTTGCCTTTGAAAATATACATTGTGGAAGTTTTATCAAAGATTAGCCATGGATGGAAACGATTTCACACTCGAAAACTCACCTGATACGCTCATGGACTTCGATGACATAGATGAGCTCTTGTTGGATGGATGTTGGTTACAAGCAACAAATGGAACCGAAATCTTGAATAATAACCCTTCACCTTCCAACCCGTTATTTGACCCGTCATTTCAATGGCCCAAATTTGAATCCAACGCCGAAAACCCCGAGTCAAACGACCAACAACAAAATTCGCCGAAAACACATGTTAGAACTCTTGTTAATCTACCGAACCCATCCGAGAATCTTTCTGAGTTAAGCAACCAATGGTGGATTGCACCAATGGCAAGTCCCGGTCCATCGTTATCCGGAATGGAACGATTGGTTTGTGTGATCGAGAACAAAACGCATTACACAGTAGACAAGAATCTGCTTATTCAAGTATGGCTGCCCGTGATCCGAGACGACGGGAAGAAAGTTTTGAGTACAAGTCAACGGCTTTTCTCACTCGAATTCAACTGCCCACGGCTTTCTAAATACAGAAACATATCGGAAGGTTATAAATTTCCAGCCGAAGGGAATCCTAGAGATAGTGTTGGGTTGCCCGGAAGGGTATTTATGGAAAAGGTGCCCGAGTGGACTCCTGATGTTCGGCTTTTTAAGGTTGAAGAGTATCCGAGAGTGTCTCATGCTAAATTACATGATGTCCGTGGAAGTTTTGCGGTCCCGGTTTTTGGTCAAGATGTTAAGGATTGTGTTGGTGTTGTTGAAGTTATTACAACTACTCAAAAGAGTAACTATAGTTTGGAGATTCAAAGTGTTTGTAAGGCCCTCGAGGTATGGCTTCTTTCTGGTTTTTTGACGCAGAGCGGAAGCAAATAAAACACGAAGATAATTAATTTTTGACTAATTGAGCTATCACCTAAAGAACTATTTCATTAAAATGCGTTTAACAAGTTTATAGTTTATAATTTTTTGATAATTTAAAACAAGTTTCATCATCTTGATAGGCATTTAACCTCAAGAGTTCTGAAGGTTCAACCCCACATAAATACAAGGTATTTGGAATCCAAATTCAATAAAGAAAATGTAACAAAATTATTTCAACAAATTAGTACTAATACTTTTGATTATTATTATTATTATTATTATTATTAGGAAAGCGGTGGCTTTAATCATCCTGTACTACCCGAAATTCTCGAAATACTGAAAACCGCATGCGTGATGCGTGAGTTACCATTAGCTCAAACATGGATCCCATGCATCCAACAACGTGACAAAGCCGGCTGTCGTCACTCAAGCAAAAACTTAATCCACTGCATCTCAACCGTTGATTCCGCTTCATACGTCTTCAACCCTCTTTTGAAAGATTTTCAAGAGGCATGTCTGAGCATCACTTGTTTATCGGTCAAGGTGTTGTGGGAAAAGCTTTTAAATCAAGTGAGCTGTTTTGTTACTCGCCTGATGTGACATCGTACATGAAAACCGAGTACCCGCTTGCTCATCATGCTAGAATCTTTGACTTGCATGCTGCTGTGGCTGTTCGGGTTAGGTCCACGTGTGCTCCCGCGGTTGACTTTGTGTTGGAGTTTTTCTTGCCTGTTAAATGCAAGAACCGCGAAGAGCATAAGGGGATCATTAATTCGTTGTTGGGTGTTATAAAAAAGGTTTGTAGAAACTTGAAGTTTGTTGCAGAGATGGAGATGCAGGAAAATAGTGGTAGTGACGGGTTACTCGTTGTTTCTGATACCGAACCGGGTGCAAAGGTTCAAGAAATAGATAGTCATGGCCATGGTGCGGGATCCGGGTCAGGGTCGGGTACAGGTTCGGGCATGGAGAAACGACGGGCTGGTGCGAAACTGGAAAAAGCGATTACGTTAGATATGCTAAGGCAACATTTTGCTGGGAGCCTGAAAGATGCTGCTAAGAATATTGGTGGTAAGTTCTTATTATAACCGCAATGAAACTTAGTTATTATTTTATGATTTGCATATTCGAATCTTGAAATCGTGTTACCGTAATTGCAGTTTGTCCAACGACTTTGAAGCGTATATGCCGGCAACACGGGATTCAACGGTGGCCATCTCGGAAGATCAAGAAAGTCGGTCACTCGTTAAGAAAGATCCAGCTTGTAATGGACTCGGTCCATGGTGGATCGGGTTCGTTTCAGATCGAGTCTTTCTACTCAAACTTCCCAAAACTCGCTTCTCCTGGTCAGTCAAAAGCAACCCGTCCCCAGTTTCCAGCTACAAAAACCGAAACTTTCAACCATAAAGCCAGCAAGGGCCCCGCCATCGCCACCGAGGGCAGCCAGAGTTCAAGCTCCAGTCATTCTTTATCTGGTGGGACCCACAGCATCCCAACCGTTGATCAACATAGAAGTGGCGGTAGTTCTCTAAAAAGAACCAAAAGCGCTGCAGAGATTCAAACGTTTCACTCGTCAACCGATCAAAATCAAGAACCTAAGAGTTTTATAAGATCCCAAAGTCATAAATCACTTTTTTAGCATCAAGACTGCCCCCCTAAACCGCATGTTAAACCAGAAGGTCATCCTTTGAGGATAAAAGTGACTTTTGGCGAAGAAAAGATTCGTTTTCGTATGCAAAAAGATTGGGGTTTTAAAGAATTGTTGCAAGAAACCGCGAAAAGGTTTAGCTTGAACGATACTAGCGGGTATCAGTTAACGTACCTAGACGATGATTCTGAATGGGTGTTGCTAACATGTGACGCTGACGTGGAAGAGTGTATCGATGTCTATCAGTCGTATAAAAGTGGGACCATTCGGCTAGCACTTCGCGAACCACCAATTCGTGTTGGTAGTAGTTTAGGTAGTAATGCACCCTTGTAAAAGGGTGACCACGGTGCACCATCGTTCACCGCGGTTGTTGACTTTTGGTCAATGGTCAGGACATGTGGCGCACCGGTTTCAGGTTTTAGGGAGTTGGTGCACAATGTCTAGGTATGCAGGCTTTTACTTTGCATATGTGAAGATTGTGCATGCATTGTGATGTTGTACTATATGTATTTTAAGTTTGTTTTGTATGCATTATTGGGTTGTACCGTAGGACGAGTCAAAAACAGTTAAAACACTTATGGAGTTGAGAAATGCAGGGTGTTGTTTTTAGGTTTGTATGATGAATGAAATGTTTAGTAGATTGTAGATAATAAAGGTACAACTCGCAATGCTCGATGTATAAGTTTTAATCATACTTGCTACTTTATTCTATTACATATTTACATCTAGTCCATGTAAGCATACATAGACCAACCAGAACCACCACCCTTGTCACATTTTCTCACTTTAACTTCCCCTCTTGTTGACTTTGTTTCGGTCAAAGTTTCATCTCCGTGCTTTAAACCGATGCACATTTCTAAACCAAATAACCGACTCCTTGTTGACCAAGCTCCTCGACCTTGCTTTGACCGAACGGGCGACCATCGGTAGCAATCATTAGATCTTTGTTCACTAGCTACACTCGTCGAATCTTCCTTTGACTTTGACTGGCTCGGTTTCATTTTAATTGCATTGATATCTTGCAGACCCGACACAACTTCTTTCATAGAAGGCCGGTTTTTGGGTTCTGTTTCGAGACAACTTAGGACGAGCTCAGCGGCTTTAATAACTCCTTTTGTAGGGTAATCTTGGTCCAACCGTGGGTCAATGATTCGTTGCAATTTCTTTGTGTTGGTTAAGAAAGGTTTAGCCCACTCCACTAAGTTTTGCTTCATGCCATTATTATTATAGTCCGACGCTCTTAACCCTGTTATAATCTCGAGCAACACCACTCCAAAAGCATAAACGTCACTCTTGACATATAACCGACCTATAATCGCAAAGTAACACCATTGTCATAAACTTTTTAATAGATTTTATGCAACATTAATTATGTGAAGACAAACCATATAGTAATAAACAATGATCAATCAACAAAAGTGTGTGGTATCAATATTATTTCTTATTTACAAGTTGAAGGATTTTAATATATTTCATGAAGATAAGAAAGTATAATAGTTTAATG
The DNA here is from genome assembly GCF_021521415.1 of Bidens hawaiensis. Lineage (NCBI taxonomy): Eukaryota > Viridiplantae > Streptophyta > Magnoliopsida > Asterales > Asteraceae > Bidens > Bidens hawaiensis. Next base: position 74,662 of record NW_027498949.1, read on the forward strand.
TTGTTAACACTTAAGAGAACTAACCAGTGGCCATATATTCAGGAGCCATGTAACCATAGGTGCCTGCAATTCCTGTTGACACATGAGACTCGCCATTAATCGGGCCTAACTTTGCCAACCCAAAATCCGAGAGCTTTGCATTAAAATCCTAAATATTCAACACAAAATTTCAATTTGATGACGATTTAAACTAAAGTATTGAACCCAAATCATCAACATTTTTAAAAGCGCGCAACCATAATCATATACACATATTTGAAGCAAATTTAATAAGTTTAACTTGCCTTGTCTAATAAAATATTTGACGATTTCACATCCCTGCAAATGACATTATTTTCTGTAGTGTGCAAAAATGCAAGACCTTGAGCTGCTCCCGTTGCTATTTTAACCCTCGTGTCCCATGAAAGCGATTCTGCACCTTCTGCATAATCCAATTTAAAATAAATAAATCGTTCATAAATTATTTGTTGACACTAATTTGAATACATACCGTTGAAGAGAAGCATATCTAAGCTTCCCTTTTGCATATACTCATAAACAAGAAGAAAATTCTTATTTTCCCAGCAATATCCAAAAAGCTTAACGACATTCGGGTGGCTAAACGTTCCCAAGAATTTCACTTCCGCCTGTCAGAAAACACGCAAAAGTAACAATTTGATCTTGCCATTTCACACACTTTTCTTTTTAAACAATATATCGTCATAATACATTAAAAAACAAACCTGCCACTCATTAAGACCTTGAGCCCGGTTGGGACTTGATTTCTTGATGGCTACTGCAAGTCCACCACCCACCTTCTGCGGGGCAAGAGTTACACTATCCAACCACCCTATAAAAACCTTCCTATAACCACCTTCACCAAGAAACATTTCCCGACCGAAATTCTTTGTGGCGGTTTTTAGCTCAGAAAATGTGAACATCTTCAACTTTGGTATCATTGGCCGCTGCCCCCTTGGCGGCACAACCTGTTGACCACCGCCACCTTCCGCCATCATGAAGCCTTTCTTTTTGCTCCGAATGCTTTGTCCAAGTTTCTTTATATTAGGACCCATACGCCCTGCTTAATCATTAATCAACATCTAACATTTAAGAAAATAATTTACAAAGAAAGATTTATAAACATGAGCTTACCTGGACCTTTGGTCAAAAACATTGACCATGCCTTCGCAACAAAAATTGACTTTCCAATATGTTTCCGGTTAGTGGCTCGTTGCATACTCTGCAATGTCCAGTTTAATACAAACTCGAGCCTAGCTACCACTTTAGTCATCGTTGGTCAGTCCTTTGAAGAGTTAAGAATACATTCATACGCAATTTGCCCAAATTCTTTAAGACAGTTAGTCTCCGCTTGTCCTCCCAAACTCGGGTCAATAATTTGGTCAACCTTACCGTCTTTGATGCACTGTCTAGCCCATCCAGCTAGGCTATGTTGCTCTTCGTCCAGTGTAAAATCCAAAGCAGGCCTACCACACAACACTTCTAATAACACAACACCAAATGCATATACATCAGACTTTCTAGTCAGTCTGCGAGTAGTGAAATACTCGGCGTCCATGTATCCAAACGTGCCTTTGATCTGATCGGTATAAACATTGGTGGTGGAACCTGGATTACACGCGGGACTAATTCTAGACAACCCAAAATCAGAAACCTTAGCGGTCAAGTTATTGTCCAACAAGACGTTTGAACTCTTGACATCACGATGTATGACTCTGTGTTGGACACCTGTACCCGTATGGAGGTAGTCTAACCCACTAGCCGCACCTATGCAGATATTAAGCCGTTGAACCCAAGTCAATGGCGAATAATTACTTCCGTTATCTCTTTTTTTGTGCAAATGATCCTCAAGGCTTCCGTTTGGCATGTATTCATAAACAAGTATCATTTCGTTTTCGCAATATCCAAGTAAAGATACAATATGACTATGTCGAAACTTGGAAAGCATCTCGATCTCTGCCCAGAACTCGGTTGCACCTTGGTTCGAGTCAAGGTTCAACTTCTTGATCGCGACATAAGTATTTGCTCCAAAGACGATTTTACCCTTGTATACTTTACCGAACCCGCCTTTTCCTATAACAAACGTGTCATCAAAATCGTTGGTGGCTGCTTTGATCTCAGCAAGCGAAAACTGTCTACACTGTTTATCCGGTGATGATGATGTGGATGAATTCTTTTGATCACAATCGTTTTCGTCATGTTGTTTCTGTAAATAGTAAATAAGAACATCTAATACAGTAAAGAGTAATATAAGAGCAGTGGAAAGATACATGTTTCTTGGAGCTATGGGTTATACAATATGTTCTTGTGCATGTCTCATGTATTTATAATGTATATAATATGTAACAGAACATAAGATGAAATTTAAGTAATGAAGAAGAAAGACAACAAGATTGAACATGTCAAAGCAAAGTTATACACAACTCCTAATAATAATAGGCATCTACTTCAAAAACTTATTGGTGTTGACTGTTGTGACATTATATGCCATTTGACCTGCAAGTCAATATTGCTATTTATTGCTATGCATCCCAACCTACACGCTCACACATCCACAGCCATTTACTGGATATGGAATAAAACTGTAAAATACTTGTAAAAAATGATTTGGTATAGTTTTATAAGTTTATCATTTATCATTATTTGACATGTTCTAACCGGTTCACTTTTGACATATTTGTCCTTTTTGATCGGTCTATTTTGGACCTTGTTAATAGTTTATAGCCGTTAAATATAACCTAACTATACCAAGTAATCTAGTCAAGTGATTAATGGATCATTCTCATTCTTTTGTCTTGTTTGGTTAATCTATAGAAATTGAAAATTGAATGAATCATTACTTTATGTTGTTTGGTAGACAGAAAAAGAAACAAAAATAAAATACAAACGAAATAAATAAATAAATAAAATACAAGTATCTTATAATAAGAAAATTTACCAAGGTAAAAATATAGCGGCGGTGGCAGCAGTGCGAGGGTGGTGGTGGTGGTGATCAAAAACTTATTGGTGTTGTCTGTTGTGACATTATATGCCATTTGACCTGCAAGTCAATATTGCTATTTATTGCTATGCATCCCAACCTACACGCTCACACATCCACAGCCATTTACTGGATATGGAATAAAACTGTAAAATACTTGTAAAAAATGATTTGGTATAGTTTTATAAGTTTATCATTTATCATTATTTGACATGTTCTAACCGGTTCACTTTTGACATATTTGTCCTTTTTGATCGGTCTATTTTGGACCTTGTTAATAGTTTATAGCCGTTAAATATAACCTAACTATACCAAGTAATCTAGTCAAGTGATTAATGGATCATTCTCATTCTTTTGTCTTGTTTGGTTAATCTATAGAAATTGAAAATTGAATGAATCATTACTTTATGTTGTTTGGTAGACAGAAAAAGAAACAAAAATAAAATACAAACGAAATAAATAAATAAATAAAATACAAGTATCTTATAATAAGAAAATTTACCAAGGTAAAAATATAGCGGCGGTGGCAGCAGTGCGAGGGTGGTGGTGGTGGTGATCAAGTGGTGGCAACGACGACAGTGGTTAGATGGTGGCGGCGGTGGTGTCGAGAAAATAAAGTGAAAGAGGAATTGAATGAAAAAAAAAGAAGCTAGTGGAAATGAATGGTTTTGATGGAATAATTATAGTCCATTGATTTCATTTGTTGCCTAATCAAACATCTAGATAGCGTTTTACATGTAGAAATGATACTAAAAATGGAATGAGTCATTGTAAAGAAATGCAAATATAGGTTTTTAGTTGCTCACTGAAATGATATTCAACAATTACATTAGGAATCCCGTCCAATCAAAACCATTTCTTCCCACGCCTTTTTTCCCCTTTCACCTTACTCTCTACAACACTACCTAACAACCACCACCTGAGCACCATCACTCTCGCCGCATCCACTACCATCACTACTACCACCTCACCACCAGGGTTATCACCGTCACCACCACCTTACCTTTACCACCACCATTGTCACTGTTGCTTGATCACCACCAATGTTGCTACCTGACCACCACCGCCACCCCCACCCCAACCACCACCAACACCATTGCCATCACCATCACCGTCACCATTTTAATGTTTTTTTATTTTGGTATTTTTCTAGGTAGAAGTATTTTTATTATTTCTATCTTATTCTCTTTGTTTTTTCTTTTTTATGAACAATATCAACTAATAATTTATTCCATTTTATAAATTAACGATTCCCTTTTTTATTTCATTTTTTCAATTTCATTACTCGAGTTGACAAATAAAAATAAATAAACTAACATTTTAACTCCCTCCCTCGATCTTTACGTATAATGTGTTGAGGTCACCGTTAAGGTCGATTAAATTTGACGTTAATTGAAGCCCGTTATTATCATTTTTGGTGTTAACATAATACTAATAGCACTCAATAACTATATACATATTACATATACATATATACATATACTTAACCCAAAAAGAATAAAAAAGATCGATTTTCTGACTTCAACTAACTTCAAATCGTATGTCCGTCCGTCCGTCCGTCGCAAACCTCTCCAGACTGGACCTGGCTTCATTTTCCCTCATGTACCTTCATTTTGCCTATAGTCATCGTTAGTTGTTGTATGAAACCAAAATTTAGATAGGATAGATGAATGAATTGTTTGCATTATTATTATTATTATTATTATGTCAATTAGATGATCATAATGCAGTTCATCTGTGTTGTAAACCCACAGCATATTCAATTCACAGTGTCTTCTTATCTCTGTAGAATTTTTTTTTAGTTCAAAATAAGAGAAATGGTTAATGTTTATCAATGGCATATGCCAAAATTGTTTCAGAAGGTGTCAGTTTCTGTCGGCTGAGTTGGAGGTTTATCAGGTGTTTCGCCGTTTGAAATGGCGGAAGTCACTTGACGCTCTTCCGCGCGTATCTCCTAACACATAGTAGCCTTCCCCTATAAAATTTTAAACTTTGGAAAGACATACGCCATTTGAAATGACAAGTGTGTCTGACATCCGCCATTTCAAATGGCAAGTGTGAACAGTGTCCTCGACTGATTTGACATAACACATCTTTCACCTTTTTAACCACACTATTCACGCTAGCCATTTCAAATGGCAACCGGCAAGTGTTAAAAATATTTTTATAGGTTCTATTTTTTTAATAAATCCTATTAAGTTTTTTTAGTTTGTTAAATATACATGTATTTATTGAAGACGGCTAATTTGAAAAACACTTGTTTTTGTTTTTTTAGTTTTTAATTGGCAGTCTTCAAAAAATAATAGAAACAAATAATTTTCAAATTAGTTTTCAAAAAATACAGGTAAATTTAATAAACTAAAAAGAACTAATAGGATTTAAAAAAAAAATATTTTTAACACAGTGTGGTAAAAAAGGTGAAAGATGTGTGATGTCAAATCAGCAAGGACATTGTTCACACTTGCCATTCGAAATGGCGGATGTCAGTCACACTTGCCATTTCAAATGGCGTATTTCTTTCAAAAGTTTCAAAAATTATAGGGGTACGCTACTACGTGTTAGGAGATACGCCTGTCAAACTGGCGGAAGAGTGTCAAGTGACTTCCCCCATTTCAAATGGCAGCGCACCTGATAAACCTCCAACTCAGCCGACAGAAACTGACACCTTCTGGAACAAGTTTGACATCCGCCATTTGAAATGGCAGATGTCCGAGAAACCTTCAACTCTCCTTCTCTCTCCTAAAAACCATTACACTTTAACCATTTCTCCTATTTAAAAAAAATAAAATTCTATCTGTGTATTATTATCCATGTTATCACAACAACTTTATTAACAATACCATGCTGATTACTTTATGTTGTGGAGAGTTAGGGGGTGTTTGGGATTGTTTATTTTCACCAACTTATAACTTATTAACTTTATAACTTTTGACAAGAAATAAGTAATCCCAAACACCCCCTTAGTTCTTTTCTAGCTGGGGGCGGTGTTATAATTATTTATCAGTCAAGCAAGAATAGAATTCAAGGCTTCAAGGCCATTTTGTTATAGGTCAAGGGTCGACTGTAAATTTGGTTAACTTTATCTTGTCCAACATCACACATCATAATCACTGGTTGTCCATTTATGGGAGTGGGGTGATATAATTATTCATTAGTCAGTCAACACTGCTTCTACACTGAAATTTCCTTTCCATCTCTGATTTTTTATTAACCTTATTTTATCTGACTGAGTCTCAACATAATCTTAAGATGAAACAGATATCAAGACAACTGCACCGAGATAATCTTCATATATAAATCTACTGATCTTTTCTTGTATTGTAAATTGTAATCCATAACTCAAAGAAGCATGTACCTTTCCACCACCCTCATACTACTCCTTACTGTGTTGGATATTCTTGTTTATTATTTACAGATGCTACAAGAGCAAGACAATGGTGAGCAGAATAATTCATCCTCTATGGATAAGCGATCCATGCATGAAGAAGGCCGTGGAAAGAGGAAGGATTCATCGTCGTCTTTGGATAATAAACGATCCACGCGTGAAGAAGATCATGTTGAGAGGAAGGATATATCCTTGTCATCGTCTTTGTATACACAGTGTTGAGTATTTTCACTTGATGAAATCAAATTGGCAACAAATGATTTTGATGAGGCTTTTGTCATTGGAAAGGGCGGCTTTGGGAAGGTATACAAAGGTAAAGTTGACTTAGGGGCAGGAGTTGATGTTGCAATTAAGAGGTCGAATATTGATTCCAATCAAGGTGAAACCGAGTTCTGGGCAGAAATTGAGATGCTTTCCAAGTTTCGACATAGCCATATCGTGTCTTTACTAGGATATTGTGAAAAAGAAATGATCCTTGTTTATGAATACATGCCAAATGGAAGCCTTGAGGATCATTTGCACAAAAAAAGATCTACTTCTTCTCTGACATGGATTCAAAGGCTCAATATCTGTATAGGTGCTGCTCGTGGTTTGGATTACCTCCATCCCGGTACAGGTGTTCAACATAGAGCCATACATCGTGATGTTAAGAGCTCTAACATCTCGTTGGATGAGAACTTGGCAGGTAAGATTGCAGACTTTGGGTTGTCTAGAATTACTCCAGCACCGCAGGCAGGTGCTACCACTAATGTTCATACGCGTCGGATCATTGGTACGTTTGGGTACATGGATGCTGAGTATTTCTCAACTAACAGGCTAACAAGAAAGTCTGACGTGTATGCATTTGGTGTGGTCTTGCTGGAAGTGTTATGTGGTAGGCCTGCTTTGGATTTTACATTGGATGAGCAACAGCACAACCTAGCTGGATGGGCCAAACACTGCATCGAAAGAGGTAATATAAGTCGAATTTTTGATCCCTGTTTGCGGGAACAGATCTCAACTAAATGTCTGAAGAAATTTGGGAAAATTGCATATGATTGTCTCCATGCTTGTTCAAAGGATCGACCCACAATGACTGTGGTTCTGGCTAGGCTCGAGTTAGTGCTAACATGGACATTGCAGAGGGCTAATAATCAGAAACACATTGCATGGACTCTGTTCTTCACCCGAACTCTAAGTAAGTTTGATTTTTTTCTGTTCTTGTGTTTTATTTTGCTTGTATTAAATTTGAGTAAACTGTGGTTTTTGTCCCTGTGGTTTGTCCAAATCTACGGTTTTAGTCCATAGTTTTAAATTTGCAATTTTCGTCCCTATGGTTTCATTTCACTTGCAATTAAATCCGAATTCGCTAACCCCGTTAAGTTTGGTCATTAAACGCATTAATGTGCCCCTCATGTGAGGGACAATTTTGTCCTTTTTCTCCCCAAATAAACCCCAGTCCTAATTCACAAGCCCCCTCACGTGAAGGGTTGGGGTGTATCTGGGAAAAAAAGGACAAAACTGGCTCTCAGATGATGGGCACGCTGACGGGTTTAAAGACCAGACTTAACAGGATTAGTGAATTTGGGTTTAATTGCAAGTGAAATGAAACCACAGGGACTAAAATCGCAAATTTGAAACTATTAGACTAAAACCACGTATTTGGACAAACCACAGGGACAAAAATCAAAAATCGCAGTTCACTCTATTAATCTTGTTTTCATTTGTCTTAAGCAGGACATGTGATATCTGATAGAAAGAATGATGGTTGTAGTAGTGATGGCATTGCAACTGCTTGTCAGCAGGTGGTCCCACCAAATGGGGACGCAAGCCATGCAATGGCACTGTTCTTGAAGCAGTTCACATATTCTGAGCTACAGACCGCAACACGTAACTTTCGGCCTGGTAGACACATTGGACAGGGTGGTTTTGGGGTGGTTTTCAAAGGGTGGTTGGACCGGGTAACATACACCCCACGGAAGGCTGGCAATGGGCTTCCTGTTGCTATCAAGAAACTAAATCCTGAAAGTATGCAAGGACTCCAGGAGTGGCAGGTTTACTTGTTTCTCAGTTTGTTATTTTTGGTCTTGCACATTGACATGTGATGCATGTTGCAAAAGGCATGCATGAGTTAGTGTACTTTTTTTGCTGATACTTGGGTTGTTCTACTTGCATATGTTTTTCTACAAACAATAAGTTTTTAAACAATCATTTTTCAATAATCGAAAGCCTTTCTTTTTGCATGTTGGTGTATTAATTACAACTGTAAACATTAAAACTTTGAAGGCAACTTATCTTATGAAGACCTTTAGAAGTTCTTGACCTTCGCGAACCTCAAGTCTTGAATTTAATGTGTGTTTCTGTGACAGGCGGAAGTGAATTTCTTGGGAAAGTTTAGCCACCCAAATCTTGTTAAGCTCTTGGGATATTGCCAGGAAAATAAGGAGTTACTTCTTGTTTATGAATACGTGCGAAGGGGAAGCTTGGAAAATCATCTATTCAGAAGTAAAGCAACTAAGACAAATATGTATGTAAAATTTGTAAACAGTTTGTATTTATTTTCTATGTTTAATTATGCAGAATCTGGAGAAGCTCTTCCATGGTATACAAGGACTAAAATAGCCATTGGAGCAGCTCAAGGCCTTGCTTTCTTGCATAATGCAGAATATAATGTCATTTACAGGGATGTGAAAACCTCAAATATCTTGTTAGACGAGGTAATTAAAAAACTTGTTAAACACGTATATATGATTAAGACTGCATCTCCAGTGATTTGGTTGGATGTTTTAGGTTCAGTCATCTAGCTACCAATTTGATATATTATGTTTTCAGGATTTTAATGCAAAGCTCTCGGATTTTGGACTTGCAAAGTTAGGTCCAGACAATGGAGAATCTCATTTTTCAACGTGCGTAATGGGCACCTACGGTTATGCGGCTCCTGAATATGTAGCCACTGGTTAGTTCTATTGTCTCCCTTTTGATGGGGCTAATTTAATTAGGATTCCTTAAGTTTCATTAATGTTTCACATAGATCATTTAAGTTCATATTATTTCACTGATGTGAATTTTGAAGAATCGGCTAAAGTAAATGAAGCAATCCTGTAACTTGGTACATTTAGTTACTTTTTCCTCGCTCGAATTATTGTTACGGAAAACTCATTACCTCAGTTAGGTCACTCAATTTAAACAGTTGCTGAGAATTTTATAACAGAACGGCATGAAATTTGAGATGGCATAGTAGTGAAACTTGGTCATATTTTAGACACATTTTTCCTTAAAAAAATTTAAAACTAGGAATTGGATAATTTGTCAGAAATGTTTACTATGATGCAAAGCTTCAATTTATGCAATGGAAACGGATCTTTTATAGTTTTGATTTTTATCATCATCATCATCATCATCATCGTACTCAGTATATCCCACCAATAGCAAAGCTATGGTAGGGTCTGAGGAGGGTAAGATGTAGACAGCCTTACCTCAACCCCATAGGGATAGAGAGGCTGCTTCCGGTGAGACCCCCCGGCTTCAATTTAGTTTTGATTTTTATATGGTTTATAAAACGGTGTTGCTTTGCCATTACAGGCCACTTGTATGTCAAGAGCGATGTTTATGGTTTTGGAGTGCTAATGCTCGAGATTATAACAGGGTTACGAGTTCTTGACACTAATCGACCTGCCACAAAGCAGATGCTAACAGATTGGGTTAACCTTTCTTATGCGATAAAATGAGAATACACAAAGTTATGGACCCACGATTGCGGAAAAATTACCCTGTAAAAGCCGCTCATAAAACCGGTAAGCTCATCCTAACTTGTCTTGTACCAGAGCCCTCGATGCGGCCTTCGATGGAGGAAGTTGTGACGTGCTTGAAAAGTATTGATGCTATCAAAATGTAATCGAGCAAGTCAATGGCTAACACCCGATCTATCTATTGATGAACTTACTTAAGAAACGAATGTCTTGTACTAGTCATTGAGTAATTGCAATTCATATATTATGTGTCTTTTAAGTGCATCATTTCAATATGCATTTCTATATAGTTTTTTTTTTCAGAATTATCCTGTACTTACGTGTTTACACTAACACAACCTTGGTCATTGCTGGTCGGGTAACGAAGTGTTAGATGACATGACCTTACGACGGTGAAGGTTTGTGGAGGTGATGTGAAGGCAAACATCTAAATTGCTTTCAGATTCTCAAAACTGTTAAACTTGGATTTAATTCGGTGTCTGTAATTATGATTAAAAGTAACCGAGTAAAGTTAAGTCCTGAACCATCCATTTTCTGGCTGAGTTTTGCCAATTAGATTATCTGGATGCATTCCATTGTTGTAGAATACACAGTTCACGGATCATATTCAGTTCATAATGTATCGTTGTCTACGCGTGGTTACCTGTCTTATCACAAGAAGCTTGGATGGTTGATGTGGTAGTTAATTAGTTAGTTTTGTTTGCCTTTTTGGATGGGTTGGGGGGGGGGGGCAGTGTCAAGCACATTATAATATGGTAAACTCCATCTATTCCAACATCATCACATAATAATAACTGGATGTCCATTGGTGGGAGTAGGTTATAATTCAGTAGTTAGTCAACTGTTGTACATTGAAATGTTCATATCTCCTTAATAACTTTATTTCAGTCTCAATCATATGATGAAACAAATATAAAGATATCCGGGAATCCCAGTCAGAGAATATTACTTTATTTGGATGTTCAAAGCTAACTTCAGCATTTAAGACACTTGCTGCACCTAGATCATCTCCATCTGTAAGCCTATGATCGTTTCTACTTTCTTGTACGGCAATCCACAACTCGAAAAACCTTGTACTTTTCGACTACTCTTATATTACTCCTTACTGTATTGGATATTCTTGTTTATTGTTTACAGAAACTACAAAAGGAAGACACTGGCGGGCAGAAAGACTCATCCTCTTCATCATCTTTGGATAAATGGTCCATACACGAAGAAGACCATGGTGAGAGGAAGGATTCATCCTTGTCATCATCATCGTCACGGTATCAACAGTGTCGAGTTTTTTCACTAGACGAAATTAAACTGGCGACAAGTGATTTTGATGACGCTTTTGTCATTGGAAAAAGCGGATTTGGGAAGGTATACAAAGGTAAAGTTGACATGGGGACAAGAATCGATGTTGCAATCAAGAGGTCAAATCATGATTCCGATCAAGGGGAAACCGAGTTCTGGGCGGAAATTGAGATGCTATCCAAGTTTCGCCATAGTCATATTGTATCCTTACTAGGATATTGTGAAAAAGAAATGATCCTTGTTTATGAATACATGCCAAATGGAAGTCTTGCGGATCATTTGCACAAAAAAAGAGGTAATGCAAGTAATTTTTCACCACTGACATGGGTTCAAAGGCTTAATACAGAGTCATACACCGTGACGTCAAGAGTTCAAACATCTTGCTAGACGAGAACTTGGCAGGTAATATTGCAGACTTTGGGTTGTCTAGAATTACGCCGGCATCTCTGTCGGGTTCTACGACTAATGTTTATACACGTCAGATCATAAGTACATTTGGGTACATGGACGCCGAGTATTTCTCGACTCACAGACTAACAAGAAAATCTGATGTTTATGCATTTGGTGTGGTTTTGTTGGAAGTGTTATGTGGTAGGCCTGCTTTAGATTTTACATTAGATGAGCAACAACACAGCCTAACTGCATGGGCCAAACAGTGCATCAAAAGAGGTAATATAAGTCGAATTATTGATCCATGTTTGAGGGGCCAAGTCTTTGCTAAATGTCTGAAGACATTTAGTCAAATTGCATGCGAATGCCTCCGTACTTGTTCGAAGGATCGACCCACAATGACTATGGTTCTGGCTAAGCTTGAGTTGGTGCTAACATGGACTATGCAGAGTGTGCAGAGGGCAAATAGTTGGAAACGGATTACATGGTCACTGTTTTTAACCAAAACTCCAAGTAAGTTTGAAAACTTTTTGTTCTCATCTCTATGTCGCTAGTGTTTTAAGTCTGTTTTCGTTATGTTTTAAGCAGGGCGTGTGATATCTGATAGAAAGATAGATGTTTGTGATAATGTTGATATTGCAAGTGCTTCTCATCAGAGAGTGCCGCATAGAGTGGACACAACAACACTGACCTTGAAGGAGTTCACATATTCTGAGCTACAGACCGCAACACGTAACTTTCAGCAGGATACTGTCATTGGAGAGGGTGCTTTCGGGACGGTTTTCAAAGGGTGGTTGGACAGGGTAACATACTCCCCACAGAAGGACGGTAACGGGCTTTCTGTTGCAATCAAGAAGTTAAATCCTGAAAGTATGCAAGGACTTGAAGAGTGGCAGGTTTGCTTTTTTCGCTGCCTGTTGATTTCTTTAGTTTGGCCCTTTTGTTATTTAATTTAGATCTCTTGCATCGACTTATTTTTGTGACAGGCGGAAGTGAATTTCTTGGGAAAGTTTAGCCACCCAAATCTTGTTAAGCTCTTGGGACATTGCCAGGAAAATAAGAATTTGATTCTTGTTTATGAATACGCGCAAAATGAAAGCTTAGATAAGCATCTATTCTGAAGTAAGTCTTTAAATCCATACCAGCAAATACGAAAAAAAAATGTCGTATATGTTAAATTTATGAACATTATATATTTATTTTTTAAGTTATTTATGCAGAACTTGGAGAAGCTCTTCCATGGTATACGAGGATTAAAATAGCCATTGGAGCAGCTCAAGGCCTTGCTTTTTTGCATAATGCAGAAAATAGTGTCATTTACAGGGATGTGAAAACCTCAAATATCTTGTTAGATGAGGTTGTTAAAAAACTATATAACTTTACTTTAACAAGATATTTTCATTAAGTTATCATTTTCATATATTGTATTTTCAGGATTTTGACTCGAAGCTCTCGGATTTTGGGCTAGCAAAGTTGGCTCCCGCCAATGGGGATACTTATTTCTCAACGTGTATTATGGGTACCTACGGTTATGCAGCCCCTGAGTATGTGGTTACTGGTTAGTTCTCATTTTAAGGGATTAAATTAATTAAGTTTGTGATGCAGCGGTAAAATGAAAATAGATCAAAACACGTTGATTCTACAAATTCCCGTGATGAACTTCCAAACCCCCAAATCCCACCCAAAGGCCAGGGAAAATGAAGAGAAAATATTTATTAATCAAATTCAAGTTTGACCCTCCAAATTACATAAGAAACATATAAATAGAGTTACAAATACAAATGGGCCCAAAAAAGGCCATGGGCCAAACACAAACCCAAAAAGAAAAATGCAAAAACTGCTGAAAAAAACAATAAAAAGCCCATAACTTTATTTAGAAGGCGTTTTTGGGCTTCGGACTGGCTGTTTGCCACAATGTGCTCCTCGACTCAAGCTTCGATTTGACTGGTAATGGGCTTGAAACGGAGCTTCATGGGCCAAGTTATGCCCGTTTTCGTGGGCCAAGACTCCAGACTGATGGAGGCACGATCATGGGCCTCCAAATATAACATGGCACGTTCTTCGGATACTTGGGCCTCCATCAGTCTGGAGTCTGGACTCTTTCACATTTTATTTCTCTTTAATCAATAAGGGAAGAGAATTCACTAAGACTTATGAAATAGTTTATGTCAAAACTTATATTATAAATTATGATAATCTTCTTATTAGCCTTGGTTTACAATTGAATTACTGGATTTAGATAAAGGGTAAAAATCATAGAATAGTAATAAAGTTTCATATAATTTTGATGTTTTTAAGAATTGATTTTTACTTGGTTTATAGTAACAGTGTTGCTTTGCAATTACAGGCCGCTTATATTTGAAGAGCGATGTCTATGGTTTTGGAGTGGTAATGCTCGAGATTATAACAGGGTTACGGGTCATTGACACTAATCGACATGCAATGAAGCGAAACTTGGTGTATTGGGCTAGACCTTTCTTAAGAAATAAAAAGAGAATACACAAAGTTATGGACCCAAGATTGGAACACAATTACCCTCCAAAAGCTGCTTATAAAGCCGCTGAGCTCATCCTAACTTGTCTTGAACCATTCCCCGAGGACCGACCTTCTATGGAGGAAGTTCTGTCGGGTTTGCAAGATATTCATGCTATCAAAATGAAACCAAGAAAGTCAAAAGCTAACACCATTGAAAAATCTATCAGCGAGCCAACATAATAAACAAATATCTTGTAGTTATTATCATGACAACAACTGGTCTAGCCAAAGTGAAGGAGCTCGGTCCAACAGCACTCGGGAGTTATACCTTATCAAGAAAGGTGCAGACTAAACCAAAACCGAAAAAGTGGAAATGGAAAAGACAACTAGCGAGAATTGGTGGTTATGGTTACCGGATTGGTTTTGGTATGGATGAACTATAAGTAGTTGTTGATGGCTTTTTATTGTAACCTTATCATGCTAATAGTGTCGTGGTCTGTCATCGTCTCCCAACTAGGCAGCAGCTATGGTTTTGGAGAGCATGATGTTCTGTTACTAAGCCCTTATGAAAGAGCGTTGCTAGGGGCCGGGTCCAACGATTGTTGTAAGCAGCGACTAAGGTTTAGAAGTGCAGGATGTGTCTCATTAGTCGAACCATTTGGAGCAACTTTGTTGTGATACTAGCTAAGTTAAACCATCAATTGTATTGTATATTGATTGTATATTTGATAAGGTTACATAGGGACTCTATACAGATAATAGCATTACACTTGAATATCTTTCGTATATGATAAAACTACTAGGTTATTGACCCGTGCGCGACACGGGTGGAAATATAACGAACGTCAATTAAGCACACACACATGTGTGTGTATTTGTGTGTTCTAATATTTTAATCAATTTAATAATAATTTGTGTAGGTGTGTTATCTAACTAAAAGTAATTACTGGTACTACACGAGGGGAAATATAAGAATCGTTAAACAAAGATATATATAAAAGTGCATATATGTAGTAAGATTATTTTTACTTTGTATATAACGTGGATGTGTAGTATAATATGATATTAGAAATACCTAATCGTTTGATTTGTATAATTGAAGACTACTAATTTATGAAATATTGGAAATAGCACGGGGCAAAGCATACGTGTGCTCGTGTCACTTTCTCTTCTAGTAACAAAGATCGGAAATAATATTGTATCATGGTTGAAAACTACAAGATTATACTTATAAGCATCAATTTTGCATCTTTCTATTCACTGGCACTATATATTAACAATTCAACTAAGCATGATAACATGCAAGGTTGCAAAAGTCGCTAGGCGGACCCTAGGCGGTCGACTGGGGAGTTGGGAGTACTCGGCCTTAGTCGGAGAGTACTCGGGGATGGCTCACCGAGAACTCGGCCTAGGCGGGGATTACTCGTTGAGTACTCGGCGCCTAGGCGCGATTTTTACAACCATGATAACATGTATAGATGTTAAGTTTAAATAACCTTTAAACCGTCCTTACCAAATAAACAACCATGATCACATTAACACACCCTTAACATATCATATTAACCATCATAACATTACTACAACTTAAACCAACACAAGTAACTTCCAAAAGTAACTATAATACCAAAAGATATACATTAACTTTGAAAAGCAGCCTAACATAACCATGATAAAAAAGCTTTAAAAAATACAACATACATCAAAAGCAAGCCTTGGCTTTTGTTGATGATCATTACAAAACAAACTACAGTTGAAAAATTGACTTCTTTTGAACTTAAAAAGAAGTCGTCTCTAATATACCAAATTATGTTGATTACTAATATATATAAAACATAACAAATCATCAAGTTTCATACTACCATCTACAAAGTTATTAAGAATTTTTTTTTCTATTTAGCTTAAATTAGACAAGTTAATTATCAAGATGGGCCAAACAACTCACTTTGAGGAGAACCTATATGACACTTTAATGAGATGACCCATTTTGACCCGAACTCATTTTTCACATCATCCATTTTGACCCGAATTCATTTTTCTCATAATACATTTTGAGTTGAACCAAATTCATAGTTTTTTAAAACCACCCGTCGACCGTTGTGACCTGAACCCATTTTACTTATGACCCATTTCGATTGTATCCAGACTGATAGTTTTTTGAAACAATAGTTTTTTGAAGCGATAGTTTTACAAAAGTAATATAAAAGTCAAAACTTAACATAAGTAGTAGAAAATTTACTTGTGTTTCATATTGGGTACAAAGATTCTCAAATTCTAGACCCCAACAATCAACCAAACCAGAAGCCTAACTTGGAGTAAGCAGTAAAGGCACCAAATATAAGGACAAATACAAGAAAAATAATTTAAAATTTTACTGTTGTAACTTTTTTGCAATAAAATATAAGTAAGAAGTTAACCCACAATATAATGATAACTTTGAAACAAAATATGATCCATGAGTAAGACATCTAAAGGTGCACACTAAGAGTGGTTTGAAACCAAACCAAAGCGTCAATTTGTGAGAACTCCTCCATTGAAACCAAACTGATCTGGATTAGGTGTTTCTAGTGTTGGTAGTTTTTAGATGGGTCAAAATCATACTAATTAACAGAAAGTTCAATCTTATTACCCGATTGAACGAAAAGGATCGAGTAATTCTGTTTGATAATTGTGTTGCCTTTCTGGTATACGAATAATGGGTCTCTGCATGCAAGCATTACCAAATTACAAAACCAGAAAATAAGAAACGAATGTTGCGGTCAGTTATAAACTCTTTATGAAGCTTTGAAACTCTGCTTTTGATTCCCTTAAACGGTGATACTATTATTCACACTAACATTCACAACACCTAGTTTATTGTATAGTTTATTTGGTACAACTTCTTCACATACCGTCAATTTTGATTGATCCAACATGGCAGCCTACAGACCCAAACCAAACTGATTATATCATATCCTCAATAATCATAAGTATTAAATATATGAAAAAATTTATATAAAATCTAAACCAAAGGTGCCCCATGTGCAGCTCTCTAGGCCAAATAGTCACGCGACTTGAAGTACGTTGCATATTTGTTTGACCACTTGTTCAACTTTCCATGAATGTGCTTAGATCCAACCAAATCTCCTCAAAACATAATTCTTCCGCACCTCACCTTTTGAGAAATACATATAAATATAAAAATTAATATAATTATAATCCAAACAATGAAAAAGAACCTGTAAGGTGAAAACATTATTAATATCCAAATCAACTTCTTTTATCGCGATACTCTCTGCATATACTCTACACCGCAACACACCTTCACAACCGAAAATAGCACCATTTCTATGTCTTTATGTGATAATTTCCACAGCTGAAAAAGAAGAGACAAATTAGTTAAATTTAATTTTCAATATTAATTTTTCCATGATTAGTTTAAAGATCAACAAGTAACCATATTTCAATATTAATAAAATGCAAAATACTTAGTTTTTCTTAATCTTATCTTAAAACAATGAATAATGATACTAAAATTTCTTATCTTATTTCAGTTCAAAAGTTTAGAAGATTATGAGACTTGTACAATACAAAAAAAATGATAACTTTTCTTCTTTAAAAAAATAGTTGCTTACAATTCTTTAGCAGTCTAACTTGCTTTCGGAAGCCACTGATCTTATCATCCATATTAGTTTGCAATGGATCAGTGCGTAGTTGGATAAAATCACAACCAGTCCCCCTTGTCTGTGCTGAGCCCTTCTCTATAATGATCAGCAAAATTGTTTATAAAAATATATAGAATTAATAAAAAAATGAAATTACTAATTAACTTTAGTATGATATCTAAGTAATGTATAAACAGAATACTCTTTACACCCTAGACCAAGAAAGCCCAAAATAATTCAGCCACATTTGAAAAGATTGATGAAAGGAAACTAATTTAATTTAAGAAAGGCTCTTACACATAACTTATAAATTAATCATACAACTAAAAACCTTAAGAATATATTATGTGATACTTTATACATTTTCTTTCGATGCCCTATTACACGGGTTGATTATGTCAATATTTCATGTGAAGCAATTTAAAGTAACTGTAGAATTGTTAAATATCAGCATCATTTATATCATGAAAATAGACAATATAAATGTTGAAAAACTAATTAACCAAGTTTCAATATTTCATATACCTTAGAAAGGGCATTTTGACAATCTACAATTTGTTGTAGAACGATGTCGGATGAAAAATGGTAGGAAAGAGGATGGATGAAATGAAATTGCAGTGCGAAAATATTTCGATCAAAAGAAATGATATATAAGAGAGGTATTGGTAAGTTAATACTGGAAGTTATTTTACAATTAAATATATTAAAAATAAGTTGATCACTTTATTATAGCCAAGCTTTCATTTAAAAATAAGTTGACCACTTTATATAGCCATAAATTAAGCTTTCATTAAAAAATAAGTTGATCATTCTATTATAGCCAAAATTCCATTCATTTTTAGAAATTACATAATTTAACTGTTTCCTATTATTAAAAAGTCAAGACAACCCGAAGGTTTGATATTTTCTATTTGAAAATTTTCGTATCAAAATTTGACGTTACGGAAATCAAGAACCTTTATTTTGGACATTTTCTAATATAGAGAATCATGTATTATATTCATTTTCATAAAGATGCATATATAATTTATTTATTTTTCTAAAGGTGAAATTAATTTATTGAGTTGAAACGAAAGCCTACAAATTCGAATGATTCAAAAACTAAAATATGAACACTCATAATTAGTGACTTATGACTTTATTGTTACTATTTGTAATTTATAGTTACATTTTTGGTTATTTTTTCACTTAAATGAATATAATAAAAAACAGGTCTGATTGTATGATGGCTAATGATCTTTTGTGCAAGTATGATGTCTTGTAAGACGATAAGTTAAAATCATACATAGTTTGGAGTCAGGTACATTTGCAGCCGCTAGTGGAAGAGACACAATCGCCTCTAACAACCTGTTGTGCAGTAATATATTTGCATAAAAGAAAAGAGAATGACCTTACTACAAAAAAGAAATATTAAGACCTACTACAGATGTAAAGTCAGTGTTAAATCAAAAGCCAGAACATAGAAAAAATCACATGAAAACTATATGTAATAACCTAAGCTAAAACCTACTAACTCTATGAACGGGCCATAAACCTACACAAACGAATGCACCCAAACTAATACAAAACAAAAACAACAATAGCAAGCTACAACAAGCAACATCAGCTAAAAACTGAATACTAAAAATATACAAACCATAAATCGATTGATACACTGAATAAGCCGCAATCAAATAAACCATATGTTATGTAAGCACGACCACAAATTTAAACCTTACAAAAAACATATTGGTTTTTGCTAAATATGGTGTGATAGTGTAAGAATTCTGGTGTGAAAATTATACTATTTATACACAAGTAGTAAATGATTCAAATTTTAGAGACTTGCATAAAGAATGAACGTATTAATGTAATTAATTAAAAACATAAAATTAGGGATTTTGAATCAGCTAAAATTATGGACGAAAATATGTAGGTTGCATTAGGGGAGTTTTAAAATTTGAAATACTTGAATGTAATCTTGTTAAATTATATTATAAAGACAAAATAATTAAAATTGATATTTTTAAATCTACTTCATATTTCAACCTACAACATTAAGTTATTAGTGTAGAAAAATAAGTTACTAATTTAATTATTAACATTAATATAATTAATCATCAATGTTTTTAATTCTGTATATCTAAAATTGATTATTAATTACCGTATATCTAAAATTATAATAAATTATGATATATTAAAATCCTTAATGAAATTTATAAAAATAGTCAACATAATATAATTAATCAGCAATTGAATAATTAACTAAATTTAGAATGGTCAAGATTTGTATTTATAGTAAATGTTAAGGATGGTTAATCAAATCCTTAATCAATTGAGCCATTAATGGGTCAACATCAGCATATATATATCAAATAATATACCATTAACGCAATTCAAATAAAGAAATTCCGTAATTCAATAATTTCCTAAATCGAATGGGTCAACAATAATATTTGAATATAAGACAATGGGTAAACAATAATATTTGAATGGGTCAACACCTGTAACTATAGTAAAGCTTAATGATGGTTAATCAAATAGTTAATCAAATAATATACAATAATTAGTTCAAATATACAAATTCCGTAATTCAACAATTTCCTTAATCAAATCGGTGATTCTTTCCTAAATTTTAATTATCTAAATTATATATTATCTATAATCTATAATTTAGGTAAAGCTTGTGAATGAAATTAGTCAAAAAGAATACATTAATATTAGTTTTAAAAGATAATTATAGTTACAGTATACATAATAAATAAATTAATCATCTAAATTATATATTATCTATTATCTAAATTACATTAAACCTGGTGGGAAGAAACAAAGCTTGTGAATGAAATTAAACAAAAATAATAAAATAAAATTAGTTTTAAAAGATACTTAGATAATACCTTTATGATACTTTAATGAATTTATAATTATATGAAATTGTTTGTATTTTGTCTAATAAACAAATCGTAATTAAATATTAATTATATTAGTAAGTTGAAACATAAGTATAAAAGATTCAAAATTCAAATTCAAAATGAAACATTAAATGAAAGATGAAAGAGAACATTTAAAAGAATTGATAAATCTTATTTAAATATATTATTGATTTATTTTATTAAGATGAAAATTAGAGAACTCATTCATATACATGGAAAGTTTAATCAACAACCAATAGGAAGACGGGAAATGGACTTAAAGCCTATTGGTTTAATAGTATAGTTAGATAACTAGTCTAATAAAACTCATAATGAGTATTTCTAAAATAATAATTTGTATATGTAAAGAAAAAATGTTTTTGGCAAAAGTCTCAACGGAAGTAGGATCTCTATTTTTGCGGAATGATAAGGTTTGACCCCATCCCACCCTACGTTTCCTAAAAGGGAATCATTAGTCTTAGTCAACGATATATTTAGAAATAATATCTATATTTAAATGCAATTAATTGATTATTCACTTTTCATTATAGGTTGCATGTTAGTTAGGGAATAGTAGTATATATATGTACTGTATGATTGTAAATGCAAATCATCGAAGATTATTGGTTTCTACATGGTATTAGAGCCTATGACCATTTACGTGTTTTTGGGTATGCTTTCTATCCTAACGTTTCGGCAACACGACCACATAAACTTAGTCCATGGGCCTCCCTATGTGTTTTTCTTGGCTACCCGGCTAATTTCCGTGGATATCTATGCCTAGAATTATCAACGGTCAATGTCATTTATCAAGTCCCGGATCGATAATCAAACACGAAGTAAACGAATAACTCTTGTTTAAATTAATCAGAAAATCTAACTCAAAAAACTGATTACAAACTCTCAAACCCTAACTCTGTTTGACTCTTGATGAACCCTAACTCCGTTACATCTCGTGTGTGTCTCTTAGATGAACCCTAACTTGGTTACACCTCATACCACAATCTCTAATGTCTAACAATAACTTGCTAGCCAAGACATTACCTATTATAATCACAATACAATTAGGAAACATAACGTAATTAGGAAACATAAGCAACTATGATCGGCTTGTCAACATTGGTCCTTCAAGTTCACCGACTTGTGACTTGTAGTCCGATAATACTTCCAACAATCACTCCCCTAATTTCTGACTCGAAACAGACAGATCTTTGACTCCAAACTTGTCTCATTTGACATGTCTGATTCTACCCACGATCTTGACCTTCTGTTATTTCACAACCATATTGGTCCTCATCATCTGTGTCTTGAATTCTTGGAACTTCTCTTGTTCCATAAACGTGTTCTTTCAGTTCTCCCGAACTCGACTACCTTGATGCCCTCTTAAACAACTTGTTTCCACAAGTTTTGACCGGTCTCTCATATGTCAGCTTCTCGCCTTGATTTCTTCTTACGGTTCACCCGAATTTCTCACTTAGATCAGTCACAGATAAGTTCTTCTCAAACCTGCTTCACAACAAAGTTGGTTGCTTTACACAACCGACTTCTCACCTCGTTCTTGATTTCTTCACACGATCAATTTCTGATCAATCTGTCACAGATTGACACTTCTTCACCAGTATCACAATGCACCACCCAAATCACTCAGGTAACACACTGGTATCACACACCCCTCGCAGGTGATAAATTTCTAATGCAACCTGAATCGCTCATAGATATCCCGTAGTTGCCTCGCGCAACCCTCTTTGGTATTTGATTGTATCGCACAACCGACCACAAATCGTATCTCACGATTTTAAACCTGTCTCGCACAAAACTTCTAGATGATCTCTCACAAATCACAAAATTGAATCTGCTAAATTCAATGGTTAAACCCACCTTGTTAAACCATAAAAAATAAATCAACTAAGAAAGAAAAAATAAACCAGCTTGGCTTGTTTTTTTATTTGAAGTTCTCGTCCCAAAAAATTAAAATCAAACCACCTTTTGACTTTTTTTTACCACACAACCAATCACAATGAACCCTTTTCTCCTTGTTCGTTAACTCAATACCTATTGTAAATAATTCAGTCAAATCTACAATAAATTGATAGATATAATTTCAAAGTCTAGGATTAATCTTACTTACCTAGTTGTCTCCTAAATATTAATATTTGTCTACTAAATAATTTACCTTTTGTAGTATAAATATTACACTAACGTAAAGGAAGAGATACACCATTTTATATACTCTTTCAAAAATATATAGATATTTCCCTACTTCTCTTATAATCTTTTCTAAAGTTCTTAATAAATAAACTAATCATGTGTTAGTTATTGTTATATTATAACACGCTATCAGCACGACTCGCTTGTATCTTAATCAAGAAGATCAACCAAGTAAGAAGGTGTCAATCATAAACAAGCTTATCATTTATATATCATTTATTATATATAACCGTTGATGAAACGGTCATATAGCCGTTATAGAACAGTTATAGATTTTCAACAATAAATAACCAATTATCAATCTCAATTCTTTCACAAATACAAAAAAAAAAAAAAAAATTCTTCTCGGGAATACTCGATCAAGATAATATTTTGAAAGATGATTCACCCATGTTTGATGTTAACTAGCATAATGCTGATAATCTTATTGTTCTTAATTTGTAATCTCCCACCTAAGGAGTTTAATCTTTTCTTTTTTCCATTATCTATTTATAACTCTACTTTTGTATTTTTTCTCAATATTAATAAGTATGTACTCCTAATAATTATCTTATTTGTGCTTAGTAATAAAATGGAAAACATCGCAAAACTTGAATTTCCAGCTCTTAATATCACCGGAGATAATTATATGCCATAGACGACACATGTTAAACGACATCTTAAATCAATGGGTGTTTTGAAAACGATAACAGAGGAAAATAACTGCGAAGAACAAGACAAGGCAAAATCCGATGTCTTCCTCCATAAACACATTGACGAGATATTATAATTTAAGTATTCAAACTGTGAGAATCCATACGTTTTGTGGGAAGATTTAAAAAGCAGATTTGATCATCAAAGAGAAGTTCTACTTCCCATTGCTAGAGATGAATGGAATAATCTTAAGGTTCCAAGATTTTAAAAAAATTTATGAGTACACCTCTGCTTTGTTCAGAATATGCTCAACGCTCCAATTTTGTGGGCAAACTGTTACTGAGGAAGATATGTTGGAGAAAACTTTCTTCATATTTATGCATCAAATATGAATTTGCAACACCAATATAGGTTGCTAAAATATAAAAGATATTCTGATCTAAATTTATTTCTCCTCGTAGTAGAAAAGAATAACGGGCTTTTAATGAAAATTCACCAATCTCGTCCCACTGGATCACTAGCAATCCTAGAAGCAAATATTGTTACTAATAATGACACTAAAGGAAAAAAAAGTGGGTATGAGGTCGTGGTCGTCGACATTTTGATAAAAGTTATTCTAATGGACGAAACCGTCCATTCAAAGGTAATAATAATTACTGTGGTAATTTTCATGGTCGTGGTCGAAATCAAAGAATCACCAATTACCACGCTCCACAAAATAACAATTCCAACCAACATAAAAATGGAATGAAGCCGGTAGGTCAGAAAACAATGGCACATCTTGTTTTAGATGTGGAAGTACAAACCACTGGTCAAAGACTTGTCGCACAACTCCACATCTATGTGAACTATACCAAAACCTCTCTCAAAAGAAAAGAGAAAGAAGTGAACCATGTGGATAATGTGGATAACTTTGATGATCTCAATGCTGAGCTGAACATTGCAGACTTTGATATGGAACTCTGAAACAAATGTTGCTTGACGGAAATAATTATATGCAAAAATTAAGTGTGTTTCTTATTATATTTAATTATGTGTTTTCCTTCATGTACTGTTTGTCTTTCAATTAAATAAAGTTCTTGTTAAAACATCATAATGTCTTTGTTATACACTTGTTATATTTCTTAATATTTTCAAGATTTAAAATGAGAATCACTGGAGTACAAGATCAAACAAATGAAGAAGATATATATATAGCGGATAGTGGAGTCACGCATACTATACTTAGATCTAAAAAATATTTTTATGAACCGAAACCAACAAAAGGATAGTTAATACAATATCAGGTCCTACAAACTTAATAGAAGGAGTGTGAAAAGCTAATTTGGCATTACCAAATGGTACAAAGCTCAAAATAGAAAATGCTTTATTTTCCCCAAAATCAACAAGAAATTTGTTGAGTTTCAAAAACATATATCATAATGTATATGATACTCAGTCAAGGACTGTTAGTAATGAAAAATATTTGTATATCATAAGCAAAGATCAGATACAATGTTCCATTCTGGTTTACATTATACATATATAAATGTGCCTCAAGCACATATGGCAGTCAGAGAAAATTGTTGTGATTCTAGTATTATAAACTTATGGCATGACAGATTAGCCATCCATGATCCACAATGATGAAAAGGATAACTGAAAATACACATGGGCATCCATTGAAATATCAAAAGATCCACAAAATAGATAAAACGCCTCAATATACATCTTGTTCTCTTGGCAAATTTATTAGAAGGCCTTCGCCATAAAACGTTGATAAAGAATCACCAATTTTTTTTGAAAGAAATCAAGATGACATATGTGGACCAATTCATCCACCATGTGAATCATTTAGATATTTCATGGTCTTAATAGACGCATCCAGCAGATGGTCTTATGTCACTTTTGCAAAATTTCATGCTCAAATTATCAAATTACGTGCACATTTTCCCGATTATACCATTAAAAGATTAAGGCTTGATAATGCGGGATAATTTACATCGCATGATTTTGATGATTATTGCATGTCTGTGGGGATTGTTGTTGAACACCCTATTGCTCACATACACACAAAATGCTTTAGTCGAGTCATTGATCAAACGCCTACAACTAATAGCTAGACCATTAATAACGAGGGCAAAACTCTCTGTTTCTATTTGGGGCCATGCAATTATGCATGTTGGGTCATTAGTTCGTGTGAGACCAAGTGCAAATTATAAATACTCTCCCACACAACTTGTTTTCGGAAATGAGCCAAACATCTCCTACCTTAGAATTTTTGGGTGTGCTTTGTGTGTTTCTATTGCACCACCACAACGCACAAAAATGGGTCCTAAAAGAAGGTTGGGAATATATGTTGAATATGAAACGTCTTCCATCATAAGATACCTTGAACCTTTAACAGGTGATGTATTTATAACATGTTTTGCTTATTTCTATTTTAACGAGATAATATTCTCAACATTAGGGGGGAATGAAAAGGCAAGAAAGAGATATATCATGGTGTGTGCCATCATTGTTACACCTATACCCAAAGTCAAAACATAGTGAGTCAGAGGTTCAAAAAATAACACATCTACAAGAAATTGCTAGTCAGTTACCTGGTGCATTTACTGATATGCATAGGGTCACTAAATCTCATATACCAGCTGTTAATGCTCCAGCTCGAGTTGAGATTCCAAGTAAGCAAAACCATAATAATACACCTTATGAATCCCAAAAACGTTTAAAACATGGGAGTAAATGATATAACCTTCCCCTAGGAAGAAAGGGCTATGAAAAGGATATTGACCCTAATTAAGGAATGAAGGCAAAACCTTCCCTCAGGAAAGAGTAAATGATATAACCTTCCCCCAAGAAGAAAATGATTCCAATAAAGAGTTCTCAATTAACTATGGTCAAACACATATAATGTGGGATCGAGATGAAATGGAAAATATTGATGATATATTTTCATATTTCATGGAAAGTAATATTATGGAAAAAAACGATGAGCTTGAACCAAAATCTGTAAATGATTTTCACAATCGACAAGATTGGAACTAATGGAAAGATGCAGTGCAAGCTGAATTAAATTCACTAAACAATCAAAAGGTTTTTAAACCTATTGTTATTACACCAAAGGTTGTAAAGCTTTTAGGTTATAAATGGGTTTTTGTATGAAAACGAAATGAGAGAAATGAAGTTACAAGATACAAAGCTAGACTTGTAGCTCAAGGTTTTTCTCTATGGCTAAGGATTGACTTTAATGAAACATATTCCTCTGTTATGGATGCAATAACCTTTAGATATTTAATCAGCTTAGCAGTCTCTAAAAATTTAGAGATGCGTCTTATGGATGTTGTCACAGCTTACTTGTATGAATCACTAGACAGTTACATCTATATGAAAATTCCCGAAGGATTTAAACTCCCTGAAGAATTAAGCTCAAAGCCTAAGGAAATGTATTTCATTAAGATACAAAGATCCTTGTATGGACTAAAACAATCTGGAAGGATGTGATACAATCGTTTAAGTGATTATTTTATAAGCAAAAGATACACAAATAATCTTATTTGTCAATGCGTCTTCATTAAGAAGACAACATCATGATATGTGATCATAGCTGTGTATGTTGATGATCTATATTTAATTGGGACACAAAAGGAAATCAATGAAGCAATTGCTCTTTTAAAGAAATAATTTGAAATGAAAGACCTTGGAAAAACCAAATATTGTCTTGGTTTATAGATTGAGCATATGCATAATGGGATACTTGTGCATCAGTCAACTTATACTGAGAAACTCTTAAAGCATTTCAATATGGACAAAACAAATCCTTTAAGCACTCTGATGGTTGTTAGATCACTCGATGTTGACAATGGTCCATTTCGTCCTTGCGAAGATAATGAAGAGATTCTTGGCCCAGAAGTATCATATCTCAGTGTAATTGGAGCATTATGTATCTTACTAATTGTACAAGACCTGACACTTCTTTTGCAGCTAATTTATTGGGAAGATTCAGTTCATCACATACTAAAAGACATTGGAATGGCGTTAAACATATTTTTCGGTATCTAAAAGGAACTCTTGATTTAGGTTTACTATATGTGTTTAGGAATAGAGGAACTGCAATTTCATGGAGCTCTCAGAAGCAAACACTTGTTACAACATCCTCAAGTCATGCTGAAGTCATTGCACTACATGAAGCCTCTAGAGAGTGTGTTTGGTTAAGTTCTATGACACAGCTCATAGTAACTTCTTGTGGACTAGAGAAAAAAGGAAGTCCTACTCCAATCTACGAAGACAATGCAGGCTGTGTCTTACAGATGAAAGAAGGGTATATATATCAAAACTGACCGAACAAAACATATACCTCCAAGATTCTTTTCATACACTCAAGACCTATTAAAGATAAACAAGTTGAAATAAGATATGTTCAATCCAGCAACAATTTAGCTGATCTTTTCACAAAGGCACTCCCTACAATGATTTTCAGGAAACATGTTCATGATATTAGCATGTTAAATGTACGGACAATGTAATGACCTACAACTTGAGGGGGAGCTATATACTGCACTCCTTTTCCCTTAGCTAAAGTTTTTCCCACTGGTTTTTATTTAGCAAGATTTTTAATGAGGTGGTACTTCAAGATTAGACTCCAAGTTTGAAAACGTATCATCCAAGGGGGAGTGTTGTAAATAATTAGGTCAAATCTACAATAAATGGATGGATACATTTTCAAAGCCTAGAATTTAATTTTACTTACCTAGTTGTCTCCTAAATAGTAATATTTGTCTACTAAATAATTTACCTTTTATAGTATAAATACTACACTAATGTAAAGGAAAAGATACACCATTTTATATACTCTTTCAAAGATATATAGATATTTCCCTACTTCTCTTATAATTCTTTCTAAAGTTCTTAAGAAATAACACTAATCATGTGTTAGTTATTGTTATATTATAACAAGAACCACTTTTTTCTTATCTTTCGAGGGCTAACAACAAGAAACAAATTATAAGCCCCAGATGCTCCTACTTCAAATAATATATTTATGTTGACTTCTGTGCCACCTTTGTAATCCCTCACGGAAAACAAGAAATCCACATAACACAAAACTAGAAATCAACAGAATACTAATTTTCAATAAGAAACAACGATACGGAAACTTCCCTTGTTGCCGATATTAGCCGATTGATAACTCCTCCTCAAGCTATCTGTTGTCGTGGTGTATACCTACCGATTTTCATTTTCCTGAACTTGTCTCTGATACCAATTCAAATCCCGAATCGTTAATCAAACACAAAGTAAATGAATAACTCTCTTTTATATTAATCAGAAAATCTAACTCAAAAAACTGATTAGAAACTCTCAAACTCTAACTCGGTTTGACTCTTGATAAACCCTAACACTGTTGCATATAGATGAACCCTAACTCGGTTACATCTCGTGTGTTTGTCTCTTAGATAAACTCGGTTACACCTCACACCACAATCTTTAATGTCTAACAATAACTTGGTTTATATAGACTAACCTAACATTCTACCCAAGACAATACATATTATAATCACAATACAATTAGGAAACATAACGTAATTAGGAAACATAACAAACTATGACCGGGTTGTCAACATTGGTACTTTAAGTTCACCGACTTGTGACATGTAGTCCGAAATTACTTCCAACAATTTTATCTTATTTTTAATGAATCTCATTTTCCCTTCAAAACCATCTCTCCACAAAAAGCCACTGATTGCTCATTCTTAGATATTGAACCTTCCCCACTTTTATTCCCTCACCACATTAAACCAATATCTCAACATACCGCCCAACCACAATCTTCACCAGCCCTCCCACAAACTACAGCCAACCAATCACATCCCTCTCTCACAACCGACCAAAACAACCCACTCCCAGCCTACACTTCAACTAATCATCGAAACAATCCACCATCGACCCTCTTTACTCATTCTCAACCCACACCTACACTAACCATACACTCATTAGCCGACCCAACATCTGCCTCATCACCACCCGACACCATACACCACCCCCTCCTCCCACTGATCAAAAGTTTACCTCTCCATACACTAACCATACACTCATTAGCCGACCCAACATCTGCCTCATCACCACCCGACACCATACACCACCCCCTCCTCCCACTGATCAAAAGTTTACCTCTCCACCACCACCCGTCCCCACCATATCCACCCACCCTATGACCACTCGTCTCCGTGCTGGAATCTCCAAACCAAAAATCCAACTTAACCTTCACACAACCTCCATTTCACCACTACCAACATCCCATCTTAGTGTTTCAAACCATCAGAATTGGAAAGCCGCAATGATTGATGAGTATACTACGTTAATGAACAATAACACGTGGGAATTAGTCCCGCGGCCACCTGATGAACATGTTATTCGATGCATGTGGATTTTTAGTTACAAGTTTAACGTCACCGGTCAACTACGTCGATATAAATCTTGACTTGTAATAAACAAGAAATCCCAACAAGTGGGAGTTGATTGTGATGAGACGTTAGTCCGGTTGTCAAACATACAACTATTCTTACTGTGCCCAGTCTAGCTACATCACACTCTTGACCAATCCATCAATTGGATATCAAGAATGCATTTTTTCACGGTGATCTTAAAGAAACAATTTACATGTTCCAAACACTTGGGTTTGAAGACCCTCAACGACCAACACACATTTGCAAAATAAAAAAAAATAAAATTCTATCATATGCCCTAAGGGCACGTGTAAGAACCACTTATTTGTAGAATATTCTTATTAAATTATCATTTCACATTATTTACATCAATCTTATAATAACTACCATATTTAACCTTATATTATTTACTCAAATATCTTTCCTTCATTCATGACTACTAATTAATTTATTTTAATTTCCACTAAAATTTCTCTTTCATCAATTCTAATTTCCCACCAATTTTTTTATAAGTATTTAATATTAAAAAACCACTTTTATTACCTTCGTATATATTTTTTTTAAGATTAAATGATATTAAGCGTTACTATCATTATACAAATGGATGGATGTGTTCTTTTGGATCTGAATGAGCTTTCTGTTGTAGAAGATGCTATTGAAGAACAAAGTGAAAATAAGAAAACAATTTGTGGAACCATTCGTTGATCAATGTTCTTATTTTGTTATCATCTAATAATGAATTACTTCTTCTTTTGGTTTTTAAAATTTTGTATTTTAATATTTAAAACATCACTGTTAATTTGTTTGTGCAATAAAAAAAGTCACTTTCATATTTCAATATTCTTTACATATAGATGAATAGAAAAATGGAGGAAAATTAGAAATGATGAAAGAGTAATTTTAGAGGGAATTAAAAAAAATAATTAGTAGTCATGTATGAAAGGAAGATTTAAGAGAGAATAATAGAAGGTTAAATTAGTAGTTA
Organism: Bidens hawaiensis; assembly: GCF_021521415.1. Lineage (NCBI taxonomy): Eukaryota > Viridiplantae > Streptophyta > Magnoliopsida > Asterales > Asteraceae > Bidens > Bidens hawaiensis. Next base: position 105,693 of record NW_027498949.1, read on the forward strand.
TCACAATATTAATATAAAATATTATTTGTTAAGAATATTCCACATAATAAATGTTTCTTATATGTGCCTTAGGGCATATATTAGATAATTCCTAAAAAAAATCTTTATACAGACTCAAACAAGCACCGCATGCATGGTTCGAAAGATTTGCCACGTTTTTGCTCAATTGTGGGTTTAAAAGTGCAGTTTCGGACTTAACGTTATTCACGTACAAAAAGGGCGACCAAGTAGCATACCTATTGCTTTATGTTATTGATATAATTTTAACATCATACCACACTAATCTTCTGCATACAATTATCAACTCTCTTTCCAAAGTGTTCGCCATGTCTGATTTGGGTAAACTACACCATTTTTAGGCATATCTGTGAAACACCAACATGGAGGCTTATTTTTATATCAGGAGACAAATGCCGAAGATATCTTGGCCCGGGAAAATATGACTACCTGCAAACCGGCTACCACACCAGTTGACACCTCCTCTAAGCTCAGTACAAATTATGGCCCATCCATTGCCGATTCGACACTCTACCGCAGTCTAGCCGGTGCTCTTCAGTACCTCACATTCACCCGACCGAACTTGTTATATGCGGTACAACATATATGTTGTAGGTTCCAAAACGACCAATCGAACGGATTTTTCACTTGATACATATTTCGAGACGGGTGCGGTAAAACGATCGAACAAAAATATAAAGATAATAAGTATAGTGAACGACTCCGTAATCGGTTAAAAGATTGATAATATTAAACGAACCGATCCCACCCAAGTCCACTCTCTTCCCACTATCTCTGACCATCATGGCCGACGCCGCTATCAATCCTCAACGGTTACCGGCGTACACCAAAGCCGTAAAACCGTAATCCGGTGACCGGCCACCCTGCCGGAAAATCATTCCAGATCTGAAACTACCGTAACCCGAGGCTCCCCGGAATTTTGGCGTGTGGCTGAACGGTCCCAAAACTCCCTGATCAGGCACTTGTAGATCCCGAACACCCAAATCTACAAGGAGAATGCTTTAAACATGCTTATTTCCCAATTTATTTCCAACTTTGTTTCTTGATTTAGAAACTTTATTTTCAAACTTCAACGGCTTTTAACGTCTCAGTTCGAGTAATAGCGGAAATAGAACCCGAATATCAAGAGCAAAGTTGAATCATAAGATTCGACCCGCTCTGATACCAATTGTAGGTCCCAAATGACCACTCGAACGGATTTTGCACTTGATACATATTTCGAGACGGGTGGGGTAAATCAAATGATCGAACAAAAATATAAAGAAAATAAGTATAGTGAACGACTCCGTAATCGGTTAAAATATTGATAATATTAAACGAACCGATCCCACCCAAGGTGAGCTCCCATTGGGTGGTTGATTTACACCTTACAAACACACACTAAAATGTAAGCAATAAAGACATATTTATAGCAAAACACTTCATATCTAGAAGCTTTCTCCTCCCGTTGAAGCTAAACGCGCGTCCCGAAGCTCTTGTTTCGTGTCCGGTTTTCTTATCGGCTTAAGGCCCCGTTACCGGTGCCCTACATTGGACGTTGAATTTACTCATAGACATAGTTCTAAATATCAGAGTTAGATAAAACTTTTGCGGAATATTAAAACTTTCATAAAACCTTACACATTAATTCATAACTTGTCTTAAACGAACATCTTGTCTTTCAAAATCAAAAATCTTAAACATAAAACATCTTGAGTCTTCAGATGCCAGCCTCTTATTCTTCTACCACGTGCCCTGCTCAAGCTAGCTTCCTCATTCTACTCACCTCCGTGCATACTAAAAGTCAACTACGCTGAGTAAGTTCTAGTTAATCATACAACATACAACACATTCATATTTACATACTTTCGTTCATACTTTCATACTTTCATACATTCGTTCATCATACACTTACTTACCTTCATACCTTACGTTTTAAAGAGCATTACGTCCTACTTTGATCGAGTATTATTAGGGCCCGGTTCCCTCTTGCCTCGAATATTATTAGGGTTCGGTTCCCTCTTGCCTCGAGTATTATTAAGGCCCGGTTCCCTCTTCCCTCGAATATTATTAGGGTTCGGTTCCCTCTTGCCTCAAGTATTATTAGGGCCCGGTTCCTTTCGTTACTATACAACCATACATTACCTTGTTATTATCCTTATAACATTCATACATATATACATACATATCATACATTCATTATTCAGGCGTACTTTATCTCATATACTCATTTCATACTTACTACATAATACATTCCTTAAGAATACGTGCAATACCCGAAGATCGTTCACGTACTGTCAAGTATTCATTCATAATATAAACATATATATCACATTCATCATTAAGGCATACACTTTCCATTTAAGGTAAGTGTATTAACATTCACACTGAGTATGCACACAACCCAGGAAACATAACAAGGAAATGGGGCTAGAAACTCACCTGGATCTTGTTTCTTTCTCAGCTAATTGTTATCCCTTTCTTTTGTTGAGCTCGGCTGACTGTACATTAATTATATGGATCAATACATATCCTATTCACATTATTCATATATCAGCCAAAATGGCTAAGTCTGGTCTATTCTAATGGTCTTGTCTTAGAATTCTACTTAGAATATTTGCATATCTTGTATTTTAATGGTATTAGAATACACTTGTATCTAATGATCATATTGTAAGCTAATGATCACATTGTAAGCTAACGATCACTGTAAGCTAATGATCACTGTAAGCTAGTGAGCATTGTAAGCTAATGAGCATTGTAAGCTAATGAACATTGTAAGTGAGTATACATTGTAAGCTAGTTTATGATTGTAAGCGAGTATCTTCATTGTAAGCGAGTATACATGTAAGAGAATTGGGCCATGTAAGCGACTAAGGCCATTGTAAGCGAGTATACATGTAAGCGAGTTCATTTGTAAGCGAATTGGGCCATGTAAGCAACTAAGGGCATTGTAATTGAACCAGATCATTGTAAGCGAACGAGCTGAACATATGAGTCACGGTTTGGTCCTATATCATCATTATCTTCACTCGTTTTAACCTTAATACCTTAGTATGGTTTGGTATTGACCCTTAAGTGTTTTCATTAACCGTTTTTGGCCAAAACTTGACCCGAGTGGCCATAAAGCTTGAACCTTTATGGTTAAAACGTTTATGACTAGATCTAGGGTTTCTTTTTATGAACCGTTCATTACCATAAGTTCGTTAAGTCCAATTTACCATCAAGTTTGCTACTTTATGGTCCGTTTATACCCGATCAACTCAAGGGTTTAATTTCATGGCTAACCGTTCATAAAAATATAAACTTTAATGATCAAGACATACCTTTAAACGTTTGCTAGGTCACGGTTTAGCTTGGTATGAACAATATTGTCACACCCCCAAATTTCCACTAACGGAGTTTTACTGTAAGGCGGGTGACAAAAGGATCCGAACACATTAATCACACCAAACGACATCTATATGGTCTCAAAAGTTGTAACAAATCAAAATAAAATGTTCAGAGTACTTAAGTGCTAGTGCGGAAGCTAAACAAAGTGCGGGAGCCATCTACCAAAACAAGTTTAAATAATTCATGGCGCTACAAGCGCAAAACCAATATCAAATAAATGTTTTCAAACTTAAACCAATGCGAGTCAATGCATGCAATGTTATCCTAATCCAAGTGCTTGCTAGTGACCTGAGGAAAACATGCTAAAAAGAGTCAACACATATGGTTGGTGAGTTCACAGGTTTTCAAAGTAAGTTATGCTCTATCAGTTCATAAACATTTATAAATAAAAGTGGCCCATGGTTAACTACACTTAGTTAACTCGTTGCCGCATAGTGTTATGTTTCCATCACGACCGAAGCTGACTAGTTATTGCCTCAAGTCAAGTATTGCCAAAACTTAACAATGTTTGGTCAAAGTTACACCCCGTTTGACCTCCAGTCGAGAATAATGCAGGGTGGGGTTTGTCAAACCCAATAGTACTATTTAAATTTACTACGCCAGTTAACCTTAGTTAACGGTCCGATGTTTGTGAGGACTTTCCATGGCAAAGAAACACTACGTTATAAGCAACCAAACGGTTGTGTAAAGATTTAGAGCAAGTAAAGTAAAACAGTTTTGCATGTTTCCTCCCCCAAAGGAAAGGTATAAAAGTGGGGCCGTAAACTCACCTTGTTGGTGCTTCGGGTATTACACAAATCCGACCGAAGTAAATGCGTCACGTGCTAAGACCCTAAAATGCAAGTACGTAAGTAACTTGTGGGATGGTTCCTAGAACCACTAGTATCCAACAATCTCCCATTGTTTTTAAAAAGACTTTTGACCAAAGTTTGACTTTTGTTGACTTTGACTAAAGTTGACTTCTATGTTGACCTTTGACCAAGGTTTGACTCCTGTGGACCAAAGACCAAAGCTTTGACCGAGTTGACCCGACGACACATTGGTGGCTTATGATCTAACACATTGGCTAACATCAAGCATGTATCAATTTCAATGGTCAAGCATGACTAACCCCTTTGGTTAAACCGAAAAGGTTCCTAAGTCAAACTTGTGTCCTAGCAACTCATCAAATCATTTAACAAAGATTCATAGCCTTGGACAACACTTAACAAGCAATTTCAAACTAGCAGTCATATAGTGAGTTATAACCCAGCAAAGATGCACGATTCTAGCATATCACCCTAACTCAATAAATTCTCATTATTTTACAAAGAATACCTCTATGTCTTAGGATTTCAAAACTATTTTTGTTATAATTTTCTCATGCATACAAAAATCATGAAAATTCATATACTACAGCCGTGCACAATCAGGTCTGTCAGTGACCAATCAAAAGTATAAATTCACCAAAAATTCAATATAACTCTAAATAATGTGAGACCAATTCGAGCATGTTCCTAACATCCTAAATATTCTTCCAAATTTGGAATCACTCAATTATCAATTACCATAGTCAAGATATAACACTTATGGTAAGAAGAAATTTTAGGAAACCCGTAACAGTTTTGACAATCAATTTCATAAAATCATAAAAACGTAGCAAACGATCTCCAAAAATTTCAAATCATATATCCACAGAAACTAGACACCAAGTAGTATATCATAGAATCATAAATCGTCCAAAAACATTAAGTTATCATCGATTTATCAGCTAAACAATAGTCTAATACAAATCTGATCAGAATCAGATTTATAACAATCACTCAAACAAATCACCAATTAACATTCTTAGGATTCAAATCCATGAACCAAACTCTAGAAAACATCAAAACAAAGATTTATACTCTCCATAAAGATGTCATTGAGTATTTTTTTTAAAGATACAACTTTAGGGTTTTCACCCAAGTCAACAAAAGACACTAGTTTTACAAAAACATAATCTTTTCAATTGTTGTTTGAACAAGGATTCCCCATTGATCATCACCCTTGTTGGATACTAGGTTCTCAAGACTCAAAACAAAGAATAATACAAATCAATACACACCACTTACTCTCTTGGATCACTTGCACTTGTATTGATCAAGATCAATATTCAAGCTTTTGCAAGGAAGAGATTGGAGGAGGGTGTGAAAGAGATGAGAGAATGAGAGAATTAGGTTAGAAAATATTTTCTTTGTGAATGTGTATAGGGGGGGGAGGGGCGGTCATATGGGCTTGGCTTGGGGGGTTTGGTTTTAATTTTTGGTAAGTCTTTTATAATTAAATGTATTTTTCCAACTTATGTTATAAATAATGTGACATGTTACAACATTTATTTATATGTTCTAATGTGTCATGTAACATGTAATATCCTAGCATACTTGTCTAGCATAAACTAGCATGTAATGTTTTATGTAACACTTCATAACTTGCAACATACTTACACATACAATTCCACTTTTCATGTAATATAACTTAGCATACATAACATATAACTTAGCATATAACACTTCATGTAGCATCATGTAACTTATCGTTCATAACATGTAACTTAGCATGTAATAATGATAATCATTTATTATTGTTGTGTTTATAAGACCACCAACGTACTCGGACAGACTCATGTTTGACACGTGACATGTATGTGGACTATGATGAACTAACGGACTTAACTGAGTTTGGTTAACGGAGTTAACCCGAAATTTGCAATTGTCACAAATATGTCACACCCCGAAAATCTTAACTTAACACAGTGGAAGACTTAACTTAAGTCATTCGGGTTATGACAGATGCCGATAGCCAATAACAATAGACAATTTATAATAATAGCTTTATCTTTTATTAAAGAAAATATATAATACAATATCAGAGTTTCTTACACGTGCTATTGCACGATTTTACATTATTCCAACTTTATTCAAACACGACACGCCCTCCTTTCCATGCCTCCTCGAAATCCTTACTTACCTGAAAAGCATATTAAAATGTCGATCAACACAACGTGTTGGTGAGTTTCCCTTTATATAAAAAATAGTCCATATATATATATATATATATATATATATATATAATATATATATATATATTGAAAACAACATCCATATAATGAACTTCTGTCATTATATCCGATATCCATTCGTGTGTAATCGTCACTACACCCCGAATTATATCCATAATATCTTGTGTATAGTGGCTTACCACCATTATAACACCAACCGTGTGTAATGATCTACCGTCATCACATCACCAAAAATAATAGGCATTTTACTCTTTAAACAAATTGTGCTATTATAGACTAGCTAAGAACACAACATTACGTATGACTATCATAGTTGATAACTCGAAACATACGATACTCAAAATATACCCACTTTTAACCCAACGCGATTGGAAGTGGGGGGCGTCAGCCCGATAGATCTACCCAATTATGTGCATTTACTAATTCGGTTAACAGTTATTTAGCCAACTAGAATCATCGCGCATTAGACATAGTTTGTAAAATAAAATGCCTTTACAATATCAATGAAATCCATATGAAATGAAGACTATGCTTTTCCCCCAAAACACAATTAAATATCGATTTGAAAACAAGTCCAGTTAAAAACGATGGGGGGTTCGATAGAGAAACTCACTGTTTGTAGCTTTTCGTTCCAAAAATCCCGTGTCCTATATTAGTACACGTTTTGTTAATAAAAACTTGGTTTTATTTTTTATATAAAAATTCTTTTTAGTTTATTATCCCTAATCTAGTGTCTATATAAGCACATAAACACATAAGCGAGTACACATAGTTCGGTATTCCGTTAACCACTATCTAATTAATTAATAAACAATTAAAATATATAAAAATATTTTAATTTTCAGTTGCTGGAAAGTTTTAAGAAAATATTAATATTTTATTTTTCATAAGTCTGGTTGGTTTCGTCGGTTTTGTCGGTTTTGTCGACTTTATGTTTAAAATGAACCATTTCAGTTTTTCGTTTAAAATGTAACTTACAATTCATGAAAAATGCTTTTTACATATATATTAATCAAGGTTTACAAGTTAACTTATTAAAATATATTATTTTTATTTTTGTTAATATTTAAATAGCAACGTTTTAACGTTTTCGTGTCGGTTTTCGCGACACGAACCGTTTAGGACTAAGTTTTATCAACTTGTAATTTTCTCATGTATTAACTTATGTTATACATGAGTATTTACCACTTTGGGGGCTGTTCTAAAACAGTCCTTAATAGTTGTGTCGGTTTCATTCAAAAAATTGATTTTTCGACCGTTTACCGACAAGTCAATTAAATTGCACAAGTCTATACTAATCATCTTATGGACTAAAAACACATATAATGACACATAATTCACCATAAAATTGCAGTTTTGGCCATATAAGTCCATAAGATACATTTAATCGAGTTTTAGGTTCCTAGTTCATATTCTCGGTTTTGTTAACAATGTTACTAATTAAGCTTGTTATTTTTGTATGTGAAAATATTATTAAATACCATAAAATATCCAGATCTTTAACCTATTTTTAATAGTTCATAATAATTCAAAATATTAATTTTAAGTAAAAGTTCTTATTCTCTTTTAGAATAATCTTTCATGATCCAAGTATTGTCTTTTTTCAACAACATCATGTTTTAGCTTTTAGATGTTTCTATTCTTTATAACTAATCACTTTTATATTATTCTCATCTTTATCAATCTTTTAAATCAAAGGATCATGGATTTTTATAAATTCTCTGAGTGTTGTTCTAATAAAGTTTTCTCTTGAGTTAATGGCCATTTTCGTCCCTGTGGTTTGCTACTTTCGCCACTTCAGTCCAAAATTTTTAATTTTGTCAATTTAGTCCTCATAGTTTTAAATATTAGCCAATTACGTCCCATCCGTCTAACGGCATCCAGCTATGCCGTTAGTTTAAGGGTATTTTTGTCTTTCTCCTTTTAATTTTGAGTTAATGGTCATTTTAGTCCCTGTTGTTTGATATCTTTGCCAATTCAGTCCAAAGTTTGAAAATTTGTCAATTTAATGTTCAGTTTAATTCAGTTTTTTTTTATTTTGTATGTTTTTCGTTT